>NC_135063.1:7878787-8181818 GCF_051401765.1 Calliopsis andreniformis
CCGATCATCGAAGGCAATTGGTCAAGAAATGGAGCGTGATGACCGCCGCCTCCATGAATCGATTCGTTTCCAACGATCGCGTCCGTCGATCCTCGATCGAGATACTGATCGAGTCGGTTCGCCCTTCGATCGACGAATCCTAGGGCATTTCGAGTGAAGACTTGGTTCGTCGAGTGGGAAACTGTTTTAGAGAGAGACAAAGGAGGAATAAAGGAAGGATAATTGAGAGTTAATGGGTAATGGGATTTTCTGTCTTCAACTTCGACGAGGAAATGTTTCTGAAATTTATACAGAGCTTCGTGGAAATTGGAACGATATAAATACCGCTGGCAAAGAATCAGTTCTGACACTGCTTTGAACACGCGAGTGAACTGACGACTCTAGCGGCGCGAAAATTCCTAGGATCCTTCGACACGCCTTCAAGCGTGGCGTAGTATGTGCGTGGCGTGACAAGAAAGTACTGAGACTGAGAATCATTCCATATTATAGAATTGGATTTTACTATAGTCCCATCTTTCAAAGAAAAAGTTCCTGCTACTCAATCTCCTTTCCTTAAAATACGTAGATTCTATCTGAAAATTTTCAAATAAGGCACAAATTCAAATTTGTTTAAAATATGACGTATTTTTTTGCTTTACAGGCATGAAATTGTCTCAACTATGACAGTTGTTGGATGGAATAACAGAGATGCCAAAAAAAATGATTGTGCTGGACAATTGACCTCTGACATTCTGGCGCCTATCGTCGACGAAAACAGTTTAATCGTGAGAATGGCTGCACATTTGGGTAGAGCTCTGTTGAGGACGCATACATGTATACAATGAAAAAAAAGGCGATTGTAACGATGGGTGAATTGGATAACCCATGCACGTAATTTCACGTGTCGCGTCACGTTGTATCCGTCTGTCACGGTTCAAGGAAAGCCTAGGTTAACAGTCGTCGGGGTAATTAATTAATCTCTTCAGTGGCTGTTCATTTACGAGCTTAATCTACTGCTGATAGAATGTCTGCAATAGCTGGTGCATTGTCGTGATAACTTCTTTTGTTTCTCTTATAGTGTTATATTGTTCCAATAATTAATATGAACTGTTACATATGTAAGTGCACAATTCATTTAAAATTTAAGAAATTAAACAATTAATCCATTAAGTCTCAAGGTTTGTAGATGCAACATTTTACTTGTTTTTTTTTATTAATTTTTTCTTATAGTGAATTTGTATTACTGAATTCTGTTTCTTCATAGTACTACTGTGAAAAGAAGTCACGTTTTTTGCAAGTCATCCATATTTTTTAATAAATTTTTTCATTTAGTGGACATCAATATAATATCTATTATTTATCATAAAACATTCTTTTTTTATCTCAACAGAATAATATACCTACATATAAAGTCTACATTCATCATATATGTATACATACATTTACGTTTTTCAATAACATTGCGTTGTGTCTTAATGGATTAATGCGATATTAAATCCCACTAAAAAAGAAGAATGTTATTAGTCACCGAGGACACTCATACCAAAATAAGTCGATCTGGAATGTCTAAAATTAACTTGAACGCATGTAATTTAAGAGAACTTCATAAGGCAGAGGATTAAATGCAAGCTAAAGCGCTCTCACAGCGTTGTAGTCTTCAGGCCAACAGCCTAGCAGCCTCCTCTTACGTAATGATTATCTATCGCGCGCGCCTAGACTTCCGATAGACAAGCAGCAGAGTGTGAGTGGGACTACATGCGTGAGGCACAGGGAAACACATGTTTCTGATACGCGATTCGGTGTCGTATCACATTTTTTCCTGAAATCCTCCCGCTGACCTCGAACACCACAGAGAGAAGAGACACTTCGCCTTGCGGCGTAAAAAGAGCACTGACGATGCGACGCCTCGAAGGTGGCGAGATTAATTTACAAAGGAACATAACGCGAAGTGTTACGTGCCGACTTTAGTTGAGAGACTCTCGTTAGCGGATGAATAGAGGATTCAGACGCGTTTGATTTACACTCAGCTCCTTGTGTAGACTTGGAAACGGGAATGCGTGATTGTTACTGGCGAGGCTTGAATATCGCGTTGCTTGTTGGTTTTTTAATGGTCTGAGATATGGAGTTTCGAGACACTTTGTAAGTGGTTTGAAAGTCAGACAGATTTAGAAGTTATTCGGAAAATAGTTAATACTTTCGCTGTTATTACAGCTACTATAATATACTATAATAATTGAAAAAAAGGCTCTACTTCAGAGCCAGCATTTGTTAATGGAATTTTACCATAAACTAGTATAGCTGGGTCACAATATAAATACAAACTTGATTAGGAATATTTAAAAATGAATAGTGAGTGTTGGCAATTCTATGAAAGAAAATGTTTTACTAACTCAAGAATTTTTAGCAGTGCTAATTCGATGGCCAAGGATTGTATTCCTTCACCATATTCGCTGCTGCTTATAGGTGTTCACAGAATTAAGTATACGTTCATCATCTAACCGCTTATAGGCGCCAGCAGTAATTAAAGGCTTAAGCAGTATAGAGGTCGTACACTGCTTTACGTCTTTCAATATGGCAATCAAATGGACACTTTAGCCCTTAATTACATGTGTTCTTTCTTATACCTCTTTCACATACCTTCAGTTATGACTTATAACTAATTAACTTTCGTTTAAAAAATTTGAATGATGTTCAATAATACATAGTAATAATGGGTAATACAGTTACTGAAAAGCTTATGATAAAAATGATCCTATCTACTTTTATCTTTTTCTTGGGAAAGCAATAAAGTGCTGTAGTATTTTTAATCGCTGTTCAAAAGACTAAAGTTTTCTTTAAAACAATATTCTTCACATAATACAAAATATAATAACACACATGTCGTGTGCGACAACAAGTGTCAGAAATTTTAAAGAATGATTCCATAGAACGAAAATCAAGAGTAATAAAATTGTGTTGAAAGCTTCTTTTCAGAGTTATTAATTTCTGAAAAAACGCCTCAAATACACATGTAAGATGTCTGACTCAGTACTCATTCTACTGATTTCACTGTGCCTGACTTGTCTACGTCAGCAGTAGAATGAGTCCCAAGTCAGACACATTTCAAGCGAATTTGAAACATTCTTACAGTAATTAATACCTCTAAAAAGCTCCGATCACAATTTTACCATTCTACGTCCTTCGTCTTACATGTTCCTGTAAAGTCACCTCCAATTAAAACCTTAAGCTTCCTGAAACCTGTTGCTGAACACCTTGTATACATTAAAATGAATTCTCGTTAAAGAAATAATAAAACTCGAGAAGTGTAACTTCTGTAATGGGTACCATTTTTTATACTTTCCTGTCGGGCACCCCATATATTCAACGATCAAAGAGACGATGTCCCTAGTGATCGGTTCGGAAATGATTTCCAGCGATCCATTGCCGACATTCGCGCCCATAATCGTCGGCTTCCTGTGAACAGGCGAACCGCTCGTTTAAACACGCGTAGGACTCGGTGTACGCGTGTACGTGCCCACGCGAGCGGAGAACGTTGCACCTGGATAAAATGAAACGAGACAGGGTACCGTTTATATCTCAGCCTCTGGACGTTCTCCAAAGCGGAATTTAACGACAGCCTCCGCGACGTGATTAGCGAATAATTAAAGCGGGAGATCGAGGGAGGGCGAACGACGACGCGGCAATTCGATATCCCTCGGGGGGTGCTTTGTTTCTAAACGGGTTCCAGGGTAATGAAAATGTGTCTGGGAGGATTAATATAAAGTTTCGTTGATCCCCTTCGTAAAATGGATAAATGGCGTCTGTCATAGAAGATGCTCAGAAGGAAAATTGGGGGTAAATTTTATTTGGTTACCTTCTGTCGCTTCATTTTAAATCTGAGCGTTAAGGGGACAGAATGTTTGAAGAGGAGCAGAGAAGTGAATGATTTGGCTGATTGACTAGGGTCAATAGATTTTTAGGTCTTTGGTCAATAGAGTAAGTATTAAACATGATACATAAGTTTAGCAGGAGATTAGTGAAGCTTATGGACTTAGAATATAGATTCTTAATACGTTGAATGACACGCTATCTAATTTCATGTTCAATAATTACGAGTTATATCGTAATCTACAGTCAATGTGTTAATTTATTATTAGAGTCATGTCAACATATACATTTCAAATTCTTGAAATAAATTACAATTACTGATAGAAACGTTCCAATTCCTGATACATTAAAGGTGTCACAGTGACGCATTATTAGCTGGCGTTTTTTCATTAGACACTAACAGATCACGTCCTAAGAGCGATGCGTAATGATTTGCTAATTAAAAGCCTCGATTTCCATTGGGAGCACAGGTCAAGGTCACAGCAATCTAGTATCATAGTATAATTAATAAGTACGATCGAATGCTACTTTGACATTAATCAGCATTTCCACGTCATCGTATTACTTAAGCTTGGATTATTTTAGTATCTTTTCTTTTTAATATGCTATTTATGATTTATCAAGTTCATGCGAGTCGTACGAAATGTATAAACAATGATTTCTAAATCAGCCGAGTTATTATCATGCCATGACTATATATATTTGAATTTCTAATTATAAATTTGTATAATGATCTCTTATTGTATTCGATTCTAAATTATAGGAAGTAGAGTATGCTAATTAGAGTAAGTATTAAGTAGAATGAGACTATTATATACAGACCTTAAAAAAAGGCTATTCTCCTTGCATTCAAAATTCTTTATTTCTTTAAGTAGAAATTCTTAAAGTAGAATTTAACCAGTTAATTATTTTCCCTATTTTATTTCATCTTAAGTGACACACAATTACACGCAATTATATATAATTCACAACAAGAAGTACAACATATTCTGAAATTTTGAGACACAATTGATCAATAGTAGTTATAACAAATTCGTCCTCGAAATTCATTAACTTTGGTCTGAAATATTTCATGGTCACTAATTTCATCATCAGTCGGACGGACCTCTGAAAATAAAAGCTTTCCCGAATCCTATTCTCGTCGTCCGTCATTGACGCAAAAAGTTTAATCGAAGCAACATCGTAAATCAATACCAACTCAAAGTCGTCTGTTCGAACTAAGTCTGCAAAGGTTTCGTGCATAAATTGCGAATTAAAGCCAGATTAAATTTATCGATATTCAAAAGGTACACGTGCCAGGGCCTCGATAGTACGCTAGACTGTCTCCAGAGCATCTATTCTTGCTCTATTGTAAAGTCACTGTTTTATTTTCGTCCGATCATTCACCGGCACAATTTAAATCGTGACTACTTGACCCACGGAGCTAGGGGCCAGCGTCACAATTTATCGTGACAGATTTATCGCCTTTGCTCCTACAAGGAGACCGAGCCAATCAACGACGCCGAGATCCTGCTCTAATTGATTAGCAACAAATTACGTAGGCCGACGATACACGTACGTGTGTGCACATATGTATGTCTGTATTTAGGCGTGGGCAGAGACGCGAGAAAACGTGCACCCTTCACTTCCACACTTCGTCAGAAACGAGTCGCGAACCAATTATCGCGGGTTCCTGTCGCCTTTTGCGTCGATAATTTTTCTTACGCAGAATTCTTTGTCTCGATGGAAGCAGAGGTGGAATTAGCTCGAAGGGAGAAGACACGATAAAGGTCAGAAGTACGAAAGCATTGCTAACAAGCTTCGAGAATCCAGTAATTGTTTGACAATTGTTCGGGAAACTATATTTAGAGTTTACATAGTAGGACCTCGATATATCGACTCTTAAGTCGACCTTAGTCAGACTCGAGAGTAAAGTACATTTTGATTACAAATTAAGACATTAGAGTAATATATTAAAATACAGTTTAAAAATTAGAACAAAAATTGAGGAATGTTAACCTTATTAAGTGAGTGAAGAGTCATCTTCCATAGTGCAAAAAAAGGTCGTATACAAAGAACTTTGTGCCAGCAGATAATATGAAAATAAATTAGCACTATAAAATAGTCATTAAATTCTTTTTCAGTGCATCTTTTCATGTAACCAAACCTCAGAGAAGATTAAATCACGCAATCTCCTACCTTTAATGAAGAAGCTACGTAATGATAGAATAAAGAGAGTTATTAAGAGCTTCATAAAACAGAAAGCGATTAATTGTTCCCTGAAACACATAAATACGCTTTAATTTATTGGAAATCGTCATGAGAGCTTCCTAATTGAAATTAGTAGTTAAATTAACAACAAAAGAAGTGTTTGTAGTAGAATGAACTGTTTAAAAATTATATTATCTCTTTATAGTCTTTTAACTATGTTAATATAGATAGAATTTATTTTATACTCTTCTAAATACTCTTCAATATAGCCTCATTATGTCATTATTAAATCATCAAATTGTTTCTTCTAATTTTTCATAGTAACCTATAAGTTGTTAATCCCAGACAAATTATCGTCTCAATTATTATCGCGATTATTTGTTACGAGCTTAAGATAAGTCTTATATCGAAAACGTTTTACTAACTAAAAGATAACATTTATAAGACAGCATAATACTCTTGAACGCGTCGACGTTTGTATAATACTTCTCCAAATAATATATCACGAGTAAATCTGTTATCGTTTCTTGTAATCTTGCAAGAATAACTAACCGATAAGAGAAATAACAATAAACCGTCACGTAAAGACAATGTTCAACCAAAGTTAAATAACCAGAAATGGTGTCTTAATAATTATTTATATACTGAATGAATTACCACTTCCTCTATTGCCTCGACATTTTCTATTAAATTAGCACAAGGAAATACAATATCCACCGTAACGAAGCCATCCATAATTAATACTGCGATAAAGATATTTTATCAACTTAACAGATCTCTTTTCTAATTCAAAGGCTTATGCTTACAATTTTTTTTATAATTAAACAGTTCTCACTTTGTCAACCCAATTTAATGTAACAAGTCTCATTTCCTTATTTTATACATTTAATAAAATTCATAATTCAATCTGTCGAATTTGAATTAATATTTTAAATATTGTGTTCCTAAGATGGTTTTAAAAGTTTACCACGATAGAGAACAAATTTCTCCACCTTGAGCTATGCTTCGCTATTCACCATCTGCTGTCTTTTATCTCATATCAAGATATCGACTTCTTGTTCCTTATTAAACCTACACTGAAAGTATTTACATTGTCTCGCGAATGCGCGCCGTGTGCGAAGTTTATTAATCGTTTATCGATGGAGAACTAATTATACAGCGCGTCAATAAGTCATAACTTGGGTTATCGTTATTGCAACCACGTTATTTTTCCGCCTCGTTCCATCGCGAATACATCATCGAGCACTGACCTTACCTCTACCTGCTCGCGGTCTTAGAAAACTCAATCGTTATTATTTTTATATTTCAAAAACTTACTCTTCGTTTATTAACATCCATTTATCGATAATTCGATGAAGAAATTTTCATTAAGCTTTTAGTGCTATTAAATTTCAAGAAGATAAAAATGTAGGTACGTAGAAACATCGATGGATATCCCCATTTACTTTTGTCCAGAGATACGATAATTCCTTTTAGCGTCTTATCAAGCGGTCACGATAAAGGTTGTCACGACACAAAATTGCATTTTGATATCGCGCTAAATATCTGCCGTGTATGGAAGATATCATATGCATCAGATAGGATTATTAAATGATTTGTAATTTCGTAAAATTTCGCGAAGCTTCCACTTGAACTGCACTCAAATGTTAGTGGTGTCTTCCTGCAGGGCGGAAGCATATTTATGCTCTTTGTCTCTTTCAAAAACTGGCATAAGTCGCGAGTTAAATGCCAAGAATATGATATGACCACTTTAACGCATATGTGAGTGAAGTTGGTATTAGAGTCTATAAATTTATAATGTTCTTATTACAGAAACGTTCAGTTATAATTATGAATGATACTGCGACTTATAGTTACGATGTAATATCTGCATTAATTTATCTATTTTCTCAGTATGAACGATTACTAATTTCCAAATTTTGAAATCTTCAAATATTGGAACATATTTAAATTTTCAGATATTCAAAATTTTAAATAATGTAATATTTAAATTTTCAAATATTCAAAATTCTAAATATTCCAATATTTAAATTTTCAAATATTCAATATTTTAAATAATCCAATATTTAAACTTTCAAATACTCCAACGTTCCAAATTTCAAATATTTAAATATTTTGATTACCATAGTATTATATCGTATTACTAATACCACAATTCACGATAAAAGACACACTATGAACAATCCAAAACAAAAACAATGTGTACCTCGTTTTTCACAGATTTACGTCCATTGAATTCAAAGCGCACACGAAATGACTCTTTGAAATTCCTTAGGTCGACTCCATAAAGTCATAGATTCGCGATTATTCGTGTTACCAATTGTTCATAATTCTTCTGCGGAAGAGGAGGGCAGTGAACAAACACCGAGGACAGCGTTAATCGATACAGTTGAATATTCATCAATATGTACTCCTTTGCAAATATTGTAACGCGAGGCCTCGGTGGCGACAAGGCCCGACACATTGCCAAGAATAAATAAAGTCGCAGTTTATATTTAGCCAAGATAGAAATCGTGACGCTGTCTGCGCGTCTCGGGAGATCATTTTGTATTCAGAACTCTACTGCTAGCCATAAAAATCGATTAAGAAACACTGAGGCGCCACTAATGGCCTCGTCTGACAAAAGCAATCTCTTTCTACCTTTGCATTTGAGTAATTTAGAACAGAGTTACTTAAATTACAGTAAGTAATTTGAACAGAAACTCCTATTTAGTTCCTTTAGAATGAAATTAAATAATATACATAATCATTATTAACTAATGTCATCGTAGCAAAATTTCCAGCTACTTATTAAACCTCCATTACACTTGAAAATTATAAATTTCATTGTTTCTATTCGACTAAGAAACTTAAATTAAAATTAACGCGTACCTCTCAAAATGATCATCTGTTCACTATGACCTTCTGATAAATTTGGCAGACCATGATGAAGCAATTAAATAATTTCCATCGCATATAAAACTTGAAGTTCTGAAGTGCTTCAAAGTTACCCTACTCCAAGTACTATTTATAATCTTACATATCATGAATTATCCGCAACACTTAATTCGTTCCACAAAATATTAACTCCTATTCAACCAACACAACACGAAGTTCACTACATCGCGTTTCCCTCTCCTCGACCTCTGCCAATCACTGTTATCAAGGAAACACGATCGTCTTGCGTTAAGTATTCCCTCATTAACCGTAACCTCTAACGCGATGATTCTAAATCACAACTGGTCGAATTCAGCGAGCGAAAAGTTCATTTTCATCGGTCAGTCGGGATGCCTGCCAATTCAGAACATTTTTACTGACAGGATAAAAACAGGATGACATTTCCGCCAGCCACGATATAGGCGCATATCCCCGCGCCTCCTTTGGCAGTCGGTGCGACACGGACGCATATATGCAATCGCGCGTGCACTCTGTAATGCACTTCTTGCGCACTCGACAGTAGCTGTCAATGCAGGCTTGATTGAATGCACACAGAGCGTACGAAGTATTCGCGCACGACCATTGAGAAATCCTCTGTTTATTTATCCTTGTGCCTATAGAGAGTAATATTTTTATTAAGGAAATATGCAGAATATGCAACAGCGATGGAACCTGTTTCCTTTTCTCTCTGTTCTTGCTTCTTGGAACGGCTCAATTAACGGGATATGAGTTTCTTGTGATAACGTGTAGAATGTTTTGTATTTAGAAGGCTTGTCTAAACATTTTAGAAGATTTTTTCATATTTCCCTATTTTACTATTGCATGCCCTTGTCACGTGCTCTGATAACATTTCTAGCAAGTTCAGAGTAGTCGAAGTGATAGTCAAATCAAGCAACGATAATGTAGCACCACCCACGTAATGAATAAAGAGTACTGAACTTCCTTAAAGGTCAGTGACTTCGAAGACAACAAAAGGACTCACTGTGTTAGAATTATCTTAATACCAACATAACAAAATCTTGATATCTTAGGATAATCAAAATATTAAATAATGATTACAAGGAAGTGCATAATAGACTTCATTAAAATGTACTACCTAAAAGTATGCATAAACAATAATAGAATACTTCTCCACATTTTTATGCTTGTATCTAACTAAAATCATTTACTAAAAGAGAACTTTAATGCACAACCTGAAAAATTTCTTCTTCTATTTAAGTTTACTAATTAACATGTAAGATTAAAAATAAAGTAATACGCTTACAATAAATATTCTCTTTCAAAACTGATTTTAATCCCAACGCACAGAAATATGTACCAGTAGGTACCCCAGTACTAATTTCTTCAGTTATTCCAGCGTTCCCAAAGCCCCTCAAATATGTCGCCGTTTCACCTTTGTTAGGTAAATTAAAATACCGTAAGCCGATGAATCTTAAACAGGTAGAACAGACGGAAGTGCAACGAGCTCCATCGACGTTGCACGCCATGGCGTCGAATACCAAGCGTGCCGTTTCTAAGACGGCAGAGAAAGTCGGTGACAAGTTCTGCCACTATCTATTTTTAAAAGCGCACGGGATAAGAACGTTGCAACACGGTCCGAGGAACAAGAGGTGCGCGCGATCGACGAATTAATCAGCCTCTCCATCGCTCCTTGTTTTATTTCGCCTTTTCGACAGGCCCCGTTACGTCCCAATAATATCGAACGTTCCTACGCTAATCTCTCTATTGTCTGATTGACGTTCAATGCGCTATCTATCTTATCTGCGGCGTGCTTGATGTAACAGTCTGTAATATCGAAATTCGCCTCGTCGAGAACCGCGAGACAGGGTACCATTCGAATACCCGCAACCTGTTAACGTGTCTCGTTCATGGAATTTACGATGCTTAGATGTTTATCTGTCTGAACTTGATCGATAGACGTTCGTCAGAAAGAATGAGAGAAAGCTAATTCCGTGTTTGAAGATGGTGGAACATAATGGCCAGGGCGAGGAAGGAACATGTCAGCGGTTAGATATTTTCTGAAGAAGTTGTTGCTGAAGTAGATGCAGTTTTCGTATTGTAGATTGTAGACTAACAAGTGATTGATATAACGAGGAACTCATAGCGAAGGGTATGAATTTGAAGTCGATTCTTGTGATGGTGGGGCGCTTTTCTTCTTTCGCTACTTTAGCGACCTTTTCTTTGTTTAAAGTAAAGCTGGAATGGCGATTCGCCAATTATTACAAATACATGCTACCACATTCGTATGCCCTCTCACGCTCCCATCGCAAATTTCACTGCAAGAAGCAACAGCTCAGAGGCAAAAAGGAAAACTTCCATTAATTTGCATTCCACTCGGCGGAACAACTGGGTGAAACAAGACATCGAGAAGATTGACATAGAATTTCAAGAGGAGGGTTGACATCGAGAAAAACTGCATTCTTAGAGTTATTATCATTTAAATACTAAACAGGTATTGATCTCGAGCACTCGGCAGAGGCGATTACACGTCTTGCAAATCGTCTCACATGAGAGTCTATAACGAGGATTAATTTTCCTTCTGGAGCTTGCGTGGAGAATTCAGAACGCCAGCTGCGATCGCTCAACTCTCGAGAAGAAACGGGGAGACTTATTCGAGGCAGTCGATTGAATAAATCTCCCTTGTATCCACAGAATCTTAACGGAGTAATCGCGGTAGTTATCATTAGATTAATGGGAAATAATTTTGCTACACGGTGGATCTTACTCAGACGCTAGGAGTCTCGATACAGGAAACGATTATGCGGCAAATTAAGGGGTATACTGTCTAGGGACTTCCATGTGCATTTCTTCATAGATGCGACTACGAATGGAATTCGCATATCTGTGATTAGAAAAAACATCAGTGATGAAAGGGTGAATTATTGAAGACGTTCGAGAATTCTCTCGAACGCCGCGAGATCATTAAATTGGAAATAATTCAGATGATTTGTATGATTTGACTACTTAATTATTATTAAAAAAGTTAAAATTATTATTAAAAAAGGTTCTAAGGATTTTGTCGTTACTATAACTCCTAATAGTGTCTCTAAAAGAAATCAATCCTTAATTATTTTTGTAAATAATTATATATCAAGAAAGAACTAAATTTAATAGTACACATCTTATTATGTAAAATTAAATTTTTCAATAAGAAGGTATATGCCCTATTGGGGTCGCAAGTGAATCGATAATCTCGAGAAACCCCTCGAGTCCACTTCCGTACCAAATTGAATTAACCATAAATTCCTCTCTTAAATAATTAATAAATATACACGAAGGAAGGTAATAATAAATCATAGCAAAATTCACGTATTATAATAAATTGGAATTCATAATGTATTTCTAGAAAGTTCATGGAAAAACCAATGTCAATTCAAAAGGACGATTATTCCTTAAGTCATACTTACGAATTAAGAATTGAATGAATAAAATGATGCAAGACACTTAATTTCAGATGAATAGCAAGCTACTGAAGCCTGCATAGAGTGAAAGGACACAAAGTTGTGCCTTCCTGCCATTTAGTACCAGAACGAACAGCTGTTTAATGCTAATTATTTATTCAGAACGAGCAATTCATTAGCTTGGTGGTGCACGTGCTACTACAGAATACACGGATCATACACGATTTACACGCACTCGAAAATTTATCATCGAAACCAGTTCATCGTGTATTGCTATTGCGTGTGTACTGGTTAGATTAAGCTCATCAGATTTACTCGTCAAGATATTAATTATCATTAAATGATCGCCTGATTGAACACACCACTAAATAAACCAGCTCTATGGATTTAAAGCGATATGATAACTAACCCTTCAAACTACTTCAAATTTTGTTCATATCTAAACTTCTAAACATAATCTTTTTACTTTACCTTAAAACTGAAAATATAAATACCAAGTTTACAGATCTATAATTACTAAAACCTACATATATCTCCTGTCGGTCAACTAAATCTCGACCAACAGTTCTGAAACACCCTATACAGAGTACTAAAAAAAAAAGATGAACAAGAGAACACAAAGAATCGAGTATACACTAATAATGACACTAATTATTCCACAGAAAAAAGGAATATTCTTCATTACACGTTCATTCATTTGAAATTTTGTTAACTCTCATTACGAAGCTAGCGCGATGTCAAAGGTCGATACGCAGGCAAGTAATTGCGAGGCAGGTGAGGTGAAATGAAGTTGAAGGTGAGCAACCAGTCGCGGAAGGGGTTAATAATAAGAGTCAACCGGTATCCGGCGTCTTATTACCAAGGGAGATTAGAGGAACGAAGCTGGACGTCAAATATAGTTGCGTTGAGGCTGCGACCAATCATTAATGCCTTCGGACAAAACGTCTCTGCACGTTGTAATTACTTGTACGCAATTTATGATGTTTAAGTACACCGCCGCGACGCTGGAAACTGTTCGTATGCCTACCAAGTGAAGGGAATAATTAATCATTGTTCTCACACGACTGGTATTCCCATATATTCATATGTATATCAATTCGAATCGAGAGAAGGAAAACGCTAGGCTCAATGAAAGTTAATGTTACTATTCCCATGCTCTTAAATATTGATTCGAACATCAAGTCTTCTTAACCCAATATAACTGGATCTAAATGCTGAGTTACTTATAAAATGCAGAAGTCATATAATTTTGCTATTTTAATACCAATTTTGATGACTATCTTAATTCACGTCTGCTGCTTACTAATGTCAGAGCTGCTAAACTCGACGCCACATTGCCAACCTTTATGGATCAATTTAGCTCCAACGATCTTTCGCTTCAGACCATGTCGAGGAAAAATATATTCATCAGTGTCCAAGTATATTCACAGGACACTTTCATCTCGTTTTTTACGATCGAAACTGGGCTATATTAAAAATGACACCATAACTTCCTGGCATCAGTCAACATTTCCGCTTCACATTCGATAAACATTAACGTCCCTGAAATATTCTCGTTGCTGGGTTGACTTATAAATCTTTTACTGCTTTATGAAATCGTTTTCTGGAATACGAAAGTTTCCAGAGGCTGTAATTTCTTCATTTGAGTAGAAATATAAGTCTATGGAAATAAAAGTATTTCAAAGCGACTGGAACAGCCACAAAGAATCTACCAGGACTTAAAACACGAACAGGTGTAAAGCAACCATTTGCACTTTCAAGCTATCACGCAACAACGCATAGTCGCGGCTAAGATAGTCGGGATAGTGTTGCGACTGCCAAGCCGCAGACGATTTTTACAAGGATGTAGGTTAGATAATCGATGCGCCGTCATATCGACGTAACTATTAAAATATCAAGTGGCACAGGAATTCGATCGCCTATAAGCGGAATCTGAAATAGAATTCGTCTCGTCCGACTGATTCGAGAGCCTCAACACTGTTACACCACCGATCAGCTTAGAGTGGTCTGAAAGATGGTATTTTTTGGCCGAAATCCAATTTTTTCCCTTCAGTATTTTCATAAAGCGATATTTTCTTTGGAACGTCAACCCTCGAAGACTCTGTCGTCTAAACATATTGTCTACTATTACTAGATAATTCTGACTGAAAATAACGGTTCAAAGTCAAGAAACATGACGCTTATTCGCAAGGAAAACGACGCGCGAAGATGCTTCCTTTCCGTGACGGTTCAACGAACCGAGGAGAGGTCGATCAAAATTCTGGGAGGCTTTTTTCGAGCGTTAGACACATACGGCCACCTTGACCTACTTCTCCCAATTAAAAATAGCGCGAGGCTGAGAACTCGAAGAGAAGCAGCCTTTGTATTCGCAATACGTGACGCCCCGAGCTTTGCGCAAGGAATAAAAATTGGCGCGCAAGTGAAATAGCAATGCAGAGTGGGAACTTCCGGTTGACGCGACACCCTGCTGGCCGACTCTTCGGAAGTTGTTTCCTTGTTGTGTTCCTTTATGTAACTAGTTGTGCAACATAGTTGCATTATTCGGATACAATGTCTATGTTTTGTTTGCAAGGGACTGTTTACTGTGAAAAAAGAACGAAACAGGAAACAGTTTTATTGTTTCGCATAGGGAGGACTTAATCAATTTCTAAAAAGTGGAAACAATACTAAATTGTGGATGTGAGTTTCATTTTCATGTGAAAGTGTTAATTGGCTATTGAGATACTTTGTGTATTATATAGAGTATATAATAATAGATGTGAATAAATTTAAGGGTTAATTCTACGTGGTAAAACAAGACGAAAATGAAGAATGGTGAAATTGAGTTTGAAGCTTTGTTTCTGTGATATTAATTGTTGAAAGGACGCCTGAAGTCTGACTAGACTCGTTCTACTGTCTCATTCTACTAACGTCGCGGTCTGGCCAGGCTATTGCCGCACGTCAGTAAAATAAGTCCCCGCGTGAGACACAGGTCAGACAGATTTTCTGGGTTCTTTAAGAATTAATATTAGCTATAAAAATTAACTTTACATAATGTTTCTTTAGCCTTAAACTAAACTTATATTTAATAAACAAAAGTTAATACCTACAGTAATACATTTTTTTATTTATACCTGTACTTCAATTTATTATATCATTTAAGATACATCAAATTTATCTTAATAAATGTATATAGTTACAGAATGTCTACCTCAAGGACGCGCGTGAATGCCTTCAGCCTTGTCAGTTGATTATATCATAGCAGTCATGATCACTTCCGCGATACGAATTGAATCATATTATTCACTCAATTGTTCGCGAGAGAAAACTAAATAACAAACGTTGACCCGTGGTGATAAGCGAACGAAACATAAAAACGTTCGTGATTATATACAATTCATCCATAATTTATATATTTCATTTAATTAAGAATTTAATTATCTTGATGATACGTATTAATCTATCACTGTGACTGAAGAAAAGCAAACAAGAAACTGAATGCTTGATCGACCTTCCTAGGCGATTAACACTTGCAAACTTAAGAATAGGCATGATTATTCACTTCAAATATTATTTAGTTAATAGTGGTGACTAGCAAATTCTATATAAGACATCAAATTAACGAGTTTTTAAATATTCAAATATTCGTATTCATTTTGACGACTTCTATAAATTGGCAAAGACTCATTAAACAGCATGCATTACACTTGAATTTACACTTTCCCTTCATCAACCATATGCCTCAAATATCCCCAAACGCCGAAAATTTAATAACTGTTAATTACACTGCCCGGATAGTGCTCCTTATCGGAACGCTATCACGTTCCAAATATCGACCTTCTCGATGGCAAGAGCGAATGGATCGTAATTAACGCGTTAATTACTGGAAACTGATATCATCTGTTGGAACGTAAGCAATCGGGTTATTGTGAATCGCGACGCGATAACCTCGTGCATGTGTTTCCCTTTAATAAATTCGATCGTCGGGGAACAAAAGGAATCGCTGTGTCGAACAGCACAATGACTCCTAGAACGAATATGTTTCACGCGACGTGAACGATTCAACGCCTATGAAAATGCAGGGAGGAGAAAAACGCGTTCGCAATATCGGGGTGTTATAATTAGCAGATGCTGAAGACCCGTTCTGCAACTTCGATTACGTATCCATTGGCTTTCAACTTATCACGCTGCCACCAAATGCCCGCCGAACGTTCAAACGCTGTATTTTAAGAACCGAGTTTTCTGAACAGGATCATCCACTAAATTTAGGGACATGGTAAATTCGTAAATTTAAATGCAATAAAGCGATCGCCTGCTTGGAAGGTTTTACGATTAGCTTTCTCCTACTTAAGAAATGGTTTTTTATAATTGCATCGTCCTTAGACTATTGTGATTCACATGTGCAAAATAACAATCGTCCACTCCAAACTGGATACTGCTCAATTGTCTTTATCTAGCCACTTGTTAATCGCATAGTTCAATGTATGCCAAGGCTGCAAGACTGATAATAGCGTTCGACGTTAGCATGTCGAAACATACGCAACGATATTCTGCATAAAATAGTACACTGATAGATATTTCTCCAACAGAGGTTGCAATCTGATAAACAGTATCTCGTTTGCATCGCTATTCTTCTCGATGGTCATCGAGAGGATCGCTATACCCACTGCGAGAACCTCACAACTGTAGACTGCGAACATTTCAGCAAAAATGAGAATAGATAAGCAGATAGAATGAAGAATAATCATCGTTTAATCATGAGAGGTTTAACAAATAAGATAAGTCCCTCTTTTGGACAATATTATTCAGGAAAATAATATTAAACAAATCGGAAGATAATCAACATACTCCAAGAAATACTCCAATAAATTAATCTTCAAATTAATTTATAAAAGTTTAAAGTTTACAAGTTCACAAGATTTCAAACTGCAATGCTTAAATTTTCAAGTCTTTTAAATCTCAAAGTCCTTTTAATCATTCCAAATCTTCAATTTCAATTTTAGGAACAGAATCACTTAACAAAAAATCTAAAACCTCTAACACGATATACGTACACCTACATAGTATTCATATATAACATTCAAATCGCCTACATCTTATACCTACATCACCCACAAATTCACCCTTCCGTTTACCCACGAATACAACAACTTACCCCAACCCCAGAATCCCTCGCGAAACCCGAGCACCGATCTCAATTCCCAAAACCACAGTTTCGCTTAACCCTCTTAGACTCACGATAACGATCTATCTTTATCCGAATCGTTACCCAAATCCTAAAGGAGTTAAAGTGCCCTAACAAAAATCACTTCCCCTCAGATTACCATCGAAAGCAGTCAAAAAGGGGATCTCAATTACCAAGATCCGTGCACAATAGTAATCCAAGCCTCGAAGAGAAGTGGATCAAAGCGGCTCGAGCAGGGGGTAAAAAACAGGGGTGGTGCAGTAACAGGTATGCATAGCCATCGCGGCGAGGAGAAGAGGTACGTTCCGGGGCAGCCAAGCCTTTGGAGGATAATTTATTTAAACGACGGCCTATCTACACGTCTATCGGGTTGCTAGTCTCGCGGCGGTGCGCTGATAAATCTCTCTTTCTCCTTGGGCCCGCGGCGTGTCCCGTGCTCTTCCCCGACTGGACAAGAGAAAGGGGAAGATGGTGGGCACGTATGCTAGAGAGAGCTTGTTAGTAACTTCAGCAAAGTGCCGGGCGCAACGGCCGTTTTGTTTCCCCGTTTCGTAGCCAGGGCCTGGCCGATAAGCCAAGTTTCGCTCAACGACCCGGACGGCCGCGAGGAGAGGACCTCGACGTGCACGTGAGAAGCGGGGATCGCTGAACCACGAAGAAATCCGGGTGCCATACGTCTTCCCTGGAGATTAGATCGCCATATCCGCCGTGACTCGATGCAACAACGCGGGATTTTCGATAATAAAACGACGGGATTGCGATCGTTAATCTGAAAAAGGAACCGGTTACCGTTACCCCCGTGCGTTCTCGGCTCCTCTCGCTCTTGATTTTTAAATGAGCTTACCCTCGCCGAAGGGACACTGAATGAATCCTCGATGGAATGCGCGCCGCGACGGAGGCGACCCATCGCCTAGTGTGATCGTTTCGAAGTTTCAAGATTTTAATATTTCAAAACTTCAATGGGTACTTGAAAATATGACGATTTGAATATTTCATGATTTCGTAATTATAGAATTTTTAATATTTGTAACGAGCAACTGTGATGGGAGTTATGAAAGTTGTCTAAGTCGAAGATATAGAAAAATTGAATTTTTCGTTTATTCTGTAATGTAAATTGATGCAAGTTTAGATAAGGGATGACAGAATTAGTTAATAGAGCATTCTAAGGGCCAGTGTACATGAACGATATCTTAATGCATGATCTCGCTGCGATTATATATTTTTCTATGTTTTCTTAATCACAAACAACGAAGATAGACATACGATCGCAACGAGATCGTGCGTCAAAATATCGCTCGTGTGTATTAGCCCTTAATTAGCTATATGAATAAGTTTCACAAGTTATACTGAAACTTTTACAAGCTCCTTTAACCATTTACTTTGCTTACAATTGTAACTATAAACAACCCATAATGTTTATGCTTCAATATTATCATGAAGAAAACGCCCCGTATTATGCTCAAAGCCTCGTATCTATGAGAAATGTTAATGCTCACCGTGATAAGTTAAACTTTTCCAAAGGGTCATTATTCTTCTTTGCACACTATCTGTTGATATGATGAATACTTTCTGTACAGCATACACTGCATGTTTCTAGAATTGTGCAATCGATAGCGCTTACTTTTTAAAAATAACTATTAAACAAGGTCTACAGCAATCCAGTAAAAAAACAACCAATGATTAACTTGTTTTAGTTGAATTTGTATCGCGTTTTTAACTATTACATAAAAGAAACAAGTCGTCACGTTTACCATCGAGCAGACACTAGAAAAAAAAAACGTGCAAAGCACGAGACGATAGGATAACTCGAGAGATTTGTATTCGTAAGAATGCAAGGATAATGTAGCGATAAAGTTTGTTATGGGTTTCAGGAGGAACCATCAGAGAGACACGCTTAAGGCGGGATTGAGATAGCCATTTCATTACTGTTCCTTTGTTTCGACCCGAATCACGTGAAATTATTAATACCCAATCGTATGAGCCGACAATAAACAAGCTTATCGCCTCGATTTTCCATATTTAATTACTCGGCATGAATGAAGCGCCGTCGCGCCGCATGTATGAATATAAATCTGTTAGCAGCTAATTATCTTTGCCTCCAGCGTTGCAATACTTGCTCGAAAATATTACATTGAGACTTGTGTTCATTCATTATCGTTTCTAATAGAAGAATTCAACCATCGCTTGTTAACACTTTCACGCTCAATATTGCTCACAAAAACTATAATAAACAATTAATGTATTCAGTTTTGGTGGAGTTGCGTAAATGTAACATTGGTCCTCGAGTAGCTCTAAACCAAAAGACTTAAAATCATCCAATTTCATGTGAAGCTTATTTAAGCTATTATTATTAATAAATGGTAAATGGTAAATACAGTCGCAAATGAATCTGCACCCTATCGCCAACCACTGCTCTCGAAGAAAAGAATTTATTCATTCACTGTTAGCTTTCGAACGATGACTAACAACCATATGGAAAATTCTATGAATACATAATCGCGTTACTTCGAATGTAATTCAAGACTCTCCGAAAGAGAACCTGTTTTCATCGGATCCACTCATGACATTGGCTTTTATTGGTTGCTCGACAGGAAATGAAATGTCGAAATTTATGCCACCAAAGTTTGTTTCAATCGTAGTTAATTTAAAATACTGGATGTTACTCACACTATTAGAACAAGTATACAATTTTCAAATGAAAAGAATGATGATAACATTAGTCTTGGAAGATGCTTGATTATTATTATTATGTACAAATGCATTATTGCGTCGATAAAACGTGCACCTCGCCGCGATGCAATTCGGTTCGATCGCGGTTGCAACTCTACTCTCAGGTTCATGATATTTTCGGTGTCAAGGTGTTCCAGGAGGCGCACACCGTCTTGTCCTGGCCTTCGTTTTGCGATGAAACGTTAATTCATTCATGGCACGCACCGCGGGGGGAATAACCTGGGCAACCACAGGTTTACCATCGAAAAATCCCAACCGATCAATTACTTCGACGAATGCTCTCGCACGAAGAGCTGCACGTGGTGCAGGTCAATGAAGAAGCATAAACAGACGTGGATTCAACAGTGATTTCTTAACATCCGTAGAATGAACAACTTTGCATTGTAAATGAAAATCTGTGTTCTAAATGAAACGGAGTGGAATTTGAATTTATTTTTGTTCAAACGAATGTTTTGATAAAGATTTAGAAACTTGAATAAATATTTGAAAGGAGATGTAACCAGATATACTTTTGACTTGAGATTTCTTTGACTAAATTTGCTTAATGTTCCGTGAATCTAAAATAGATTACTTAAGAATAAACAATTATTTCATGTGACTTTGTTTTGAATTCTGAACGAATATAAAGTAAAATCCTATTTTCAAATAAATTCAGCAGTAAAAAAGTGTTTTGAATTTCAAGTAAATATACCCCTGAAGATTCAATACATAGTTTCTTCTTCAAAAATAAAATTAAAATAGAGGTATCAGTCTTCAAATAAACATTTGAAAAAGAAATTAAATTCAGAAAAAAAAAGAGACAGAATAATTAGAGTGTGTGAGTAACGCGCAACGATGCGACGCAGAGAAAACGCTGAAAGTCATACGTGATACCGATACGGAGCAAACTAAATATAAATGTGGTTGTTATTAGATATGTGGTTTAATTTCAGAACAAATAAACTTATCTGCAGCTTTTTCGATATACCGCGATAAGACGGCGAATGCCAATGTAAATGAGCGTAGCCGAATGTGTCGCTGTACGATAGCATTCGCCAGCTGAATTATAGCAAATTGATAATAATCCACGAACCACTTCGCTCCGAAAAATTCATTTCACTGTTAACGCGTATCGCTGGTTACATAAAGGCACCAACTTTTTCGACTACGAATTATCAGGTCAATTATCGGTCACATAAAAATAACGCGTTATAATATGGTGTTTCATAACAAAAATATCAACTTATTCTTTGAACCTCGCTTAAATAAATATATACTTGAAATTATAATTAAAAATAAAATGTATAGACTTACCAGAAGATTGAAAAAAGTTATATCGAGAAATTTACATTTTAAGAAATAGGAATACTTCTGACAGTAATGATTTCCAAAGCTGAAATTTCATTTATCGTGTAATAATACTTGTACTCAAGTATTTTTATAATATAGTTTGAAATATAAAGTTGCAGACTTCTTGAAGGAAAATTCAAGAACCGAGATAGTCTTCATATCAAGCAGGATGATATACGCATTATTTTTACATAACCGATGCGAAATGCGTTAACATTATGCAAATTTTTGAAAAAAGTATTGTATCCTTCGCGTTACGCAACTTAATTGAAAATAATTATTGTTTATTCACCATTGTATGTCCATTCATCTGCTCCGTCGGCGTTTTCGACTCGTAAGTCGTTGAAGCTTCTTCCGTGTGTGTCATGATCATTTTTGCTTTTCATAAAGAGAACGAAACTACCCTCGTTGATGATTCCCCGTACGCTGTCCAATACGCTTCACGCATCTTCAGTTTCACATTTTCGGAAGCAAGCTTTGACCTGAATATTTTTATTCATCAGTTATTATTTAAAACCTTGAAGAATAATAATTCTTCGATTCTTCTGTACTCCAAAAGCAAAAAGCATTCAATTTACACGAAACAGTGCCATATCTTTGCGAGAATTCATTCTTTTTCCAAAATAATGATCGATTTCGCGCAAGATCGATCACTTGACTTATCGTTCTTACAAGAAGTTGACGAGGATACGGTTCAAAATTGTGCAAACGTCATTGCATTCCCTTCGCGTGAAGTTTGTTAAAATAAACCTCGACACAATTTATAGTGCACAGCAGACAAAGTAGATTCCACTTATTTTCAGCTGCTCCAGTTCCTTCGGTTGTTACAGTTTCTCAAATGAGACACCTTCTAACAAAAGCAGTCACAAAGAGCTGCTATCTTTCCCTGAACCCCACACGGTTCTAGCTTCTGTTCCCTTGTGTTCAGTTCATAAATAATTCCTCTTCCCCCTTCTGTTCATAGAGTTATCAACTCTTTTAATTCCTCACAACGTTGCAATTTTTTAAAGAAACTTCGCTCACAAATCACTTTTCCACTTCATATATTATATTTATCTTCTACTCTCTTCATAAATTCAAGTACAGTTCTTCTAAATTTGATTATTAGCGCCTGTTAATAGAATTTCTTCAGCAATGATCACAGATACCTTGATTCAGAGGTTACAATTATTTCCTACAGCTTTCAAATCGCTCAAGCGCAACTCCATTTCATAGAATTATCATCTCCTCCAATTTCCCCATAAAGCAGTACCAAAACATTAAACAAAATTCTGTGAAAAATAATCACAACTGTCTTCAAACATTCAAACTAAATTTCACAAAATCATCAGCTCCTCCAATCCCAAGTGCTGCAACAACAAACTTCACAAAGTCCTCCGAAGAGTAATCACAAGTCTTCGAGACATTCCCCTATCTCCAGTCAGCCCAACTGCATCCGAAGACAAAACACCACTGTCCCTCGTTTCTCTTCATAACTTGCCCGCTTCTCTTTCCGTTGGAAACCACCATCAACTCAACCAGTCAGTCTCTCTCTTCGCTTCCCGCGCGTCAGGAGTTCGAAGCCAGAAGAGCCCTTCACCCGATCAATTTTTCTCTGTCAATGTCCACCGTGTAAAATGATTTCCTCGAGCCAAACAGGTGCGCAACGAAGCTTCGCCAACGAGTTTGTTTAGCGGGACCAAAACGATTTCTTCTCTCAGAGGCGACGTGTTTGACCGACGATTTCGAGCGAAACTCCACTTTCGTGGCGCCTGTTGTTGTTATACCGGTTAACGAGAGACTCCCGATCGATTTAAGGCTGGGTAGGAGGCGTGAGGGGAGACGGGAGGATTTTTCGGGAAAACGTAGGAGCAGCAGCGGAGCAAAGACAGAAAAGGAGCCGGCGCGACCGGCCGGCTTACACACACTGACTTCTGACTGGTCGAGCTAGTAGGTGACTCCAGGGACCCCTTCCATAACGCATAGCAACTGCTCGTAAGACGACTGATAAGTTCTTGCATTCTGTTAGAATCGACAGATCGTCCTGGCCGCCGCCGTGATCGGCTGCTAGCTGGGCTGCGTGCGTTCAGGACACTTTCAGAGAAAGATAGAGCATAGGATAAATCAGATTGGTTTCTTTGAGATTGCTGGACGTAGAATTTCAATTTAGGTCTTCTACAGTTAAAAAAAATCTATTTTGTAGCTTATGTTATTTTCAATTTTCATGTTCATAGTACTTGTTAGAGCTAGCGATAAGATATACTAAAATTGATTTTTTTAACTGTATGAAGACATAAGTAAAAAATGGAGTTCTTAAGTGGATAAATGCTTTTGTTTTTTATATAAGGAAAGAGATTAATCCTTTTCTTCATATGGTTTGGTACTTATTAAAATGTCGCCAAGTGGCTGATGTTTCGTGAATTCTAGGTTTAGGGTTTTTTAAGTATTTGAACATTTCGACCTAGATTAGAAATCAAGATTAATATCTACTGATATTTTTTGACTTTAGGACAATACAGATTAGAACACACTGATTTATTTTTTGGAGTACTT
Source organism: Calliopsis andreniformis (assembly GCF_051401765.1). NCBI lineage: Eukaryota > Metazoa > Arthropoda > Insecta > Hymenoptera > Andrenidae > Calliopsis > Calliopsis andreniformis. Next base: position 7,902,896 of record NC_135063.1, read on the forward strand.
ATTTTATATTCTGTCACTGTCTGTGACAAGTACTATGAACATGAAAATTGGAAATAACAGCTAAAAGACGCTGATTTATTATTATTCAGCGACTTAAAATTTATTTACAAGGAGTTATATTCAAGAGTCATTTATTTATTCATACTTTTACGCTAACGTATTTTTCATATTAACTCCACGCTTCACTGAGGTTTACCATGAAGGCACAAGGCACTAAATAAAATCGTCGATTTATTAACGAAAATAATGATTAGAATTTCGCTGTGCAGCGGTTCACGAACTAGTCCAGCACCAAGCGGTTCGCGAAATGGAATCAGTTCGACGCGCGTCGTCGATCAGCCGTAAATCAACCGGTGGATGCAATATTATTAAATTATGCGCGCGGTTTGCTCGATTCCTGCTATTAAGGAGTGGATCCTCTATCGATCTTATCGCGCGGTTTCATCGATCTTATCGCGACAGTACGAAACGCCTACGCGCTCGTAATCACGGCTTAACTGTACGCGACCTACGCCAACACGTATAATGTAGCAGACCTAGGCAACCTCGTTTTTCACTGGAGATAAAGAGAGAAAGCCAGAGCAGGCTCGCGCTGAAAATAATGAAATGAGGCGTAAATGCAGCCCGCAGAGCTCCTGCCCTGCCCCCTGGCCCGCAACGCTGATCCATAAAAGGATCGCGCGAGATTGATCGATACTTCGAGACGAGCGGAAGCGTTAGAAACGCGGCGTGGATTCGATTGAATCTTCTGGGGGAACGAGATGTCAACTCGAGAAGATATCAAAGTGCGTTAATGGTTTGTTTAAAAGTCGGAAGTAGGAGATAAGGAAATGGAACAAATATGAATTGTTGATGAAGTGGAGACGTATGATCTTTGGAATATTATGGGCTTCTTATCGATTTTAAAACGATTTATGGGTAAATGGCAGAATCAGGAATTGCTTCACCGTAGTTTTTTCTTAGTTCATGAACGCAATGGGTTATTTGTTGAATAGTGTCTCAGTCATTGATCTTTGGTCTAAATAAGTTTATGATAAAATTGTAGTAAACAATACTGGGTAAACATTTAACGTCAAATTCAGTCACGTTATGTGCTTTCCATGGGGAAATTAGAAAAACCTAATGTTATGAATATTAACAATCTATTAAATTTACAAAATTAGTTTCATTTTTGTACATGGAAACTAATTAGTATTTATTTGCATAATAGATTTGCTTTCATTTGATCCTACATTAAGAGGATAAACTGTGCAAAAGGAGTTCAATTCTGTTTTAATTCACTTCTATAAGAATTAAGATTTAAAGAAATTAATTCAGTTACATGGATCACCTTGATCATGAACGAAAATACTGAAGTGAAGTAAGCGATGAAATTTCCGCATAAATAATAATAACAGAAACAACAATTTTGCTAAAAAACTGTTTCAGGGACATCTGAACCTTATCATGACTACTGAAAGATAAGAAGTGACTTAAACAGTGTAGATAATGTCACGAGATGTGAGAACGAAAATACGAAACAGCAATAAAAATCCATACTTTTCTAAGCAGAAATGTGAAGCTGAAACTCTATCTAACATAAGTGACGATATTCTCAGTCTGATTTTCCTTCGTTAGTAGCTAAATTAATGAACGTTAGAGTCATTAATATTCATTGAGCTTGATTTTCTGGTCAATTTCCTCCCAGATTTACTCTAATTGAGCCTCTCTTCACAATGCCCAACCTAACAGCAATAATCGGAAAAAAGCAAGGGTAATAAAATGTTTGACCATTAACAAAAGTTCGAGAAAAATCATTGTATTTATCACCAATAGCAGCTTTATAAAACTTTATTGTTGTTTGCTCATCTGTCTGCCATGTGAAATAGTTCAAAGTCTAATTACATTTTCCACGTACTTATAGCTTACTACAGACAATAAACTGTTATGCAAAAGCTATTACTTACGAACGAAAAATTATGGTAGGTCGGGATAAAGTCAGACTTCTCCGTGTTGCAATCTCTGAGTGCTAAAATATATTAAACGTCCATCGATGATACGGGTCTTTCTACAATGAAATGGAAGCTTTATCGATCACACCTCTACGTAAAAAGAGCTGACTTACAATGGCGAGGAGATCCTAGGAAACAAATAGACGCATTGACCTAGATAAGACTCCAAGAAGTGGCGGTATTCTTAGGCGCTCGAGTGGGCGCCAAATATCTTTAAAATTGGCAAACAGTGAATCTGGATACATTTACATATTTAAGTGCTGATATAATGTGCTATGGGCTATTTGACTATTTTAATATCTGATTACCTAAATTTTTAACTATTCGATAATTAAAATGTTTGAATAGGTAGTTAAAAGCTTGAAAATTTAAGAGTTCTAAAATTGAAAAATTTGATACCTTGAATATTTCAAAATTTGAAGATTTGAAAATTTGAGAATGTGAAGATTTAAAAATTTGAAAATTCGAAATTTAAAAAATTGCATATTCTAGAAAATCGAAAGTATATAAACGTTAAATCTCTCATGCTTAAGAAACACAACAAGTGAAGACATAACTAACGTAACTATTACTGAACCCATTCATCATTCCCTCGACATTCTCTCAACGTTCTCCAAACATCACTTTCAACCTTCTCGTTATTTTTCGTGCTTCCAATACCAGACACATAAAAATCTCTTCAGGAAAACGAATTTCAGAGAAACCAGGAACGCGAGAGGCAGAATACAGAACCCAGCTTGAAAGCTGGGAGAACAGGGGACGTACCCCCGTGAGACGCGAGAAACTCTATCGCAGTCGTAAGACGTCGAGATATTGTTGCACGCTGTTCGTCACATGAACAGCGCGTGTTGTGGGTGCCCGGTGAGCAAGAAGGATACCGCGAGAGAAGCAATAAAGATAATTCGTGTCGGGTGAGCGTGGAGACGGTGTACGCGCGAATATCGTGCAGAGACTGGTCTCGGAACGACGACATAAACCGTCGACGAACTCCATGCACCCACGAACCGCGTCTCGCCAGTTTATTTTCACGCTTATAATGCGTGTCATCGATGGTATGGACCATTCGCAGCAGCCGCGACATTCGAAGGACACGATTCGCGGGGGCTTGTTTGTCAGGGATTGGCAAACCGATGTGTTCGGTGATAAACGATGCAGTTAATACTGTTTGAGAGTACTTGGGTGGTAGATATGTTCTTTGGTGGAGGGTCTAGGTCTGGGAACCTTGAGAGAGCACATAAGCGATGACGAATGACGCTGTTAATACCGTCTGTGACTTTCTAATGGAGAATATGTACATTTGAAACAATGTCTAGGGTGAATATAAAAACCTTGGGTAAGGATATTAGCGATAAAGAAAAGTTTAATTAATATTGTTTGAGTTTGTGGGTGGTAGATCATGACGATAGATAAAGTAGTTATACAAAGTACCGATGAAGTACATGTTTACAACCAGAGGTTCGAGTAAGTGTGGGAACTTTGCCATAGAATACAAATGTTGACAAACGAAGCTGTGAATACTTCTTGTAGCTTCTACTCTATTTAGATTAAGTATTAGGGACTGTCGCATAGCTCACAGAGTCTCTCACATTTAACGTGATTTTCACACAGTTTGAATAGTTAAATTCTGTGAAAATTCACTAAAATACTTTCCAGTATATATCTTAAGATCATAAAATTCTAATGTTAAAGAAAAAATTAGAGAACATTTTTACTTGCAGTTGTGTTGCAATGCAGTAACAGAAATCAATATTTTGCTAGAGTCATAAAAAACCCTAATATACCATTCCAGAGTTAATATTGTGTAGAAATTTCTGGGGGAAAGATATGTGGGTTTTGAAAACGTCTAGGTCAAGTCTGAGAACCTTGGAAGAGACCTCTAAGTAGATGACCCCGTGTAACAGATCAGACAAACCCTCTCTCCAAACCACTGTATTTCATTTGAGAACTCCGTGTTCGTTTAATCCGCGGAAGTTAAGCAAACATTGCAGCTTCGAAATCTCTACGTTCCATCCTCCGAAATGATCAATGTGTCGCCAGGAATAGAAGTATACAACCAAAGAAAATTGCACGCGCGACAAGGCCACAACGAGAAAGCCTGCTCATCGTAGATACGGACGACACGATGTATCTGAAATTCATGCATAAACTGCATGGACAGATGGCTCGCCATCCCGAGACAAAGACCCGTCGTCGATAGTCATATAAATTATTACCACGCTCTACGAGCTATAAATACTAGTTCCCGGTTAGCTACAAGTGTTTCCGCAATATGTCTTCGCTCCTGTAACAGGGAGATGTCTCGTGGTGTTTCTGGACAACGAGCATTATAGGGGGAAAGTGCTGGCACGAATGAGGTACACCATTTACTCGTTATAGGATCACGATCCACTGACGACGAGCTTTCAGCGGAGGACATGTTTCTCAACTTGAGCGTTAACATAGCAGGAAACATTCATAGGAAAATTCAGTAACTTCAATATTATTTCTCCATGGCAAGGAACATTAAATTTTCAAGTTTTGGAATCTTTAGATTTTCGAATAAATTAAAATACAAGTTTTTAAATTTTCAAATATTTAAAATATAAATTTTGGATTTTTTACATTTCAAATATTCGAAGCATTCAAATTTTCAAAACTTCAAATATGCAGAACTTCGACCTTTTAATACAGATAGAACCAAGTCAAATCTTAACTGTCGTGAACTGTAGATCTGACGTCTCAGTGCGATTTTTTGCTACGCGATTCGGGGCTCGCGAGCCCCCGTGGGTTATCTACACAGAGTAATTGGCAAAAATGATTCAATCTATATAACGAGTAAATAAAGGGACAATCTTTAATCACTTTTCGGTGTCTTTTTTTTGCTTGTAATCGTTACTCAGCATTTTTTGATTTATATGATTTATTTTTTTATTTACATTCCAAGAAGATTTGTTAAGTCATACTTGTACCGCAGATGAGATATAAGATGAACTCAACGTCCAATGTAAATTTTGAACGCGATTTACGAACTCGCGAGCCCCCTTGGGTTATCGATTCGAAATGGATAAGAACGACAAAATATTGAAAACTATGGCAATAAAAAACAGAAATATCAAGATCGTCCTTAATCGCTCTTAGTCTCTTGTTGCTTCAATTTTTAAGTCCATTTTCTTCCAGTATGTCAACAAGTGACGAATTTCAGGTTTATTAACTTTATAGACGTGGATAATCAAGTTAAATGATTCACAGCTATTTGATAAAATTTTTTATTGCAACACTAACTTTCATATGGTCCTAAGACTTATCCGTACCTCTTCTGTGGTGCTAATAACAAACATTCATTACTGCAGAGCTGTACATATTTTTAAATCAAATAATCGAAGTGTCAATGGCCCCCTACCGATAACCTGCTCTATCGAATACAGATAAATTACAGCAATGATTTGCTTGCTAAGCAACATGTGCTGCGCTGATGTGTGATGCTCGAATTATCTAATATTAAAGGTCCACATATGAGAAAATGCATTCTATGGCAAAACAGTCTACAAATAACGAAGTACGTATGTCAGATATAAAAAAGATAAATTATTGCTGTGGTCACGTTTAGGATTTAATCTTTTTCTCAATTATATTCTTCTCAAGCGTACATTACACTTACACTTTCTAAAGACTCTTCAATTATTTAAAGAAATTAATAAAAACTTACTTTACAGACAGCTATAATCGTTGAGCAAATTAATATGGCAGTCATAAATTAATATTTTCTTTCATTCTTTTTAAATCATATCTCGAACATACAACTGAAATGGAACTCAAATTATATGTTTCAACAGAGCAGCTAAATGTTTTATTGTTTGATTTTAAAACCTTCAATTCACGATCATGCATCATAGTGTTCGGCAGATCAGAATTATTAGTCTCTTTTAATGGGTTCGTTCACCTTCTGCACATTGTTGCAAGACCTTCGCCGCTGATACGACCCTGAGATATACTTCTACAGGGTGGATCACGCAACTGGTTCTTATGTTAAGAATGCAAAAGACACACAGTGCATGTTAGGTTGAAAATAAAAAAAAATATAGTGGTCCAGAAAAAACTGAATTATAATCATATGACCTAACTTCATAAGAAATTTAATTTTCTAATAATTAATACGCCTTTAACAATATTAGAAACGTCGTTGAAATATTCACTATCTAAAGACTGCACTTTATCTTTGTACACAATACTTCATATATACTTCTTTTTAGGTCTGATGGTTATCTTCACGTCGCGTCTTGTACCATGCTTTCATGTCTCGTAGACGTACTGAAATTAGATAAACTCGCCTACAATCTGATGCACTGTTCTACAGTAGCACCTTCCAGTAACCATCCCACATATCACAAAAGCATTAAATCTACTGACAACCTTAAAAGTTAAGTAACAAATAAACGCATATGTATAATATATTCCATAATTACGACAAATTATACATCATTACATGTTACAAATATTATAATAAACTTCATTAAATTCTGCTCCTTCGTAAACAGAATGTAGCACCAAGAATTTTCTTAATAAAGTTGTCTGACGACATACTTTCCCTTTCCCCTTAGCCTTCATAATCCTTTCCTTATTTTCAACGCAAAATCCAGATTCCATCCAAGTGTCACGACCCACCCTGTACATTCAAGTACGTACCATCGTCCACATTACGGGACGTTTATTTTCGCGAGAGATACAGGGCCCCCTGAAACTCGGCGTGGCTGAAATACGATGCGTTACGCACGATAATGCGTCTTAAGAGAGCAACGAGATTTTTCTCCCTTTTCGCCGCGGAACCACACCCTCCGTCGTTCGAGCGCACATACCGGGTGTCCCCGTGAGCGCAACAAAGTAATTGCGACCGCGGTGGCCGATCACAGGCGCACGCGCGCATTAATAAGAGGCACGGCGACGTAAGCCGCGGGGAAAAATACGATTGGCCATTGAACTCGATGTGTACCTCGTGTTTCTACCCAGGATCGGTCTTTGCTTTATTTCCCTCCTCGTTTTTTTTTTTCTCTCATTCTCGGCGAGCTGCAACCACTCCCTCGACTGTGACGCGCGAATCAAGTTTTAGAATCCTTGCGACTGTCTGCTTCAGATAGCACGCGACGTCTCGAAGAGGTCTATTTTATGACTAACTTATGCCTGAGCGTCCTACGACATCATTTGGACGTCTTAAAGACGCCTACTTTTTGTCTGAATGTCTTACAGAGGTAATCTAGACGTTTTTGAGAGGTCTTATGTGTGACTTTTAGGGTGTCCTAAGGACATACTGATTTGTAACTTCGAACATGTTAGAGATATCTTTTGGATACTTTTAGGACTTTACTAAGTGTCTTTAAAAAGGTTTTTAAGGCGTCTCTGTGCTGCATGGGGTATAATCGCGCAAGAAGTGTCTCAATTTATGGCAAACGTGTTTGCTGATCAAATAGTTCGTAATTTCTTCTGCTTCTCTGCTTCCTTTAATTCCAAGGCGTACTATTAGTTGAATTGGCCATACGTTTATGCTAGAGCACCTGATACTTTCTAGTTGGCTATACATCGCGAGGCAACGTCACGCACGATCGTATGACACGCGGCGCAACTTGTCGATTTTTCCCCTGGAAATTGTTTAACTCCGATCTCGTGTCGGTTGTTTGAGGTATTCGTCCTGTTTGAACGACTAGCGGCAATGCATGGACGAGACGTGATGCGTGGAGCTCGCGTGCGCCTCACCCCGAGGAATGCTTTTTTTCCTGGCAGTTTAGAGGAAACGACTAAGTTTAACGTTGATACATGACATGTGTTAAACTACAGTTGTCGCTTTTTTTTTTGCTAGATAACCTTAGAACAAGTGTGACTAAAGACTCGATCAGACTAGTCAAGTTACTTGAATTCAGGCCACTTGTAAGTTACCTAAATTCAAGTGAGGTAGTATATTCAATCAACGTGTGCTTCAAAGCAAGGAAAAGCTGAGAGGACCTCACTTTTACTTTAAGCTTGAAAAGGGGTTTCAAGACAAGTAGAATTACACGTTCACACTATTCAAATTGCCTCAAATCACTTGCATATTCAAGTCACAGAAGAAAAAAGGAGTCTATTAGATAAGATAAGTTAGAAGTATCACTTGCTCCACTTTATTGGTTGTTGAAGGTGTGAAATAAATATCCCAGTAGCTGATCGATATCACTAATTTTATTCAATTTTATGCTTAAATTTTAATGTACTTAATAAAACAAAAAAATAGTATTAAAAAGTCATAAAATACTATACTTGGCTAAAGGGACGCAGTTCAAGTGTCAAAATATGTAATCTTTAAGTTGTCCATTTATTGGTACACTTATCATCTTAAACATCCACGTACTGAGGCATTTACCTCATGAGGACAGAAGCTTTGATATAAAGAAAAAAGTGATAATATGGAATCCTCGAGCTAAATTGGAACTTTCCATACAAAAAGGTAACATGTGTGCTATCTGCTTCCTCTGCTCATGGTCCCCCACAAATGAAACGCCTAATATTCCCTAATGTTCCCTTCAGAGTGACGGGCACGCCAAGACGTTCAACAGGGGCCAAAATCCGACGGTGAGCGACCGAAGGAAGCCACGGTTAATTTCGCATGCCAACATCGGAAGAGTCAGCCGTAACCAGAAGTCATTGCCCGTTACAGCCTCCGTCGGCCCAGCGACGTCTCTACGCACGTGCACGCGCGAGTACGTGCGCGCTCACGGGCGTACGCACACATGAACGAGCGAAACGATCAGCCCTCGGTCCCGCCAACGTCACGGGAACATACCGTGCCCTTGTAATTGCTATTACTTACGAGGATCACCCGGTCGCCATAAATAACGAAAAATTAACTCGTCGACGATACGCCGCGAGGAAAACTATAAGTGAAACACAACGAGTGTTTCGCTTAATTGGCGCAACTGGATGGCACGCAATTAATTACGAATCCTGTGTGGACCCATTGGCTAACGATAATTGAGAACGGGGGTGAGATTCATGGCGATGGGTATAAAGAACATACCTGGAACCTGTATCTGGTGTTTGCTCGTTCGACATTTTTGCTCGACTCTGTTGGATACGAGAGCTACTTCTGCTCTGTTTAACTGGAGGAAAATTGATGAAAATTGAGAACTTGATATATAATGGGTACACATATTTGAGTACAACTGTTTGTCAAATATTTTACGTCGATTCACGGAAGGAGTTGTTTATGTCTATAGTATAGAAGGGGTTGCTTAATTTAGATTATTCGAACCCTTTCAGGAAAGCAGGAATATTAATCCAGTCCTAATGAAGTTAATTATATTAAGACCCCCGAACATTTATGCTGAGAAGTTCTAAAACTGATCCCATTTAGAGCAAAGTGCTTTCGACCACTTTCGTAGCTCTTTCTCTGTTCCTGCAAGATCTATTTCTAGTGCTAGCAAAAGGTCGTCAGCTTGCTACGAGCATCGACACACAGTGATACGTGAGCACTCGTAAAGCTGAGGGGGAAGCAAATTAGTCGTGAACGAAATCTAATAAAATGAGAAGAGGATCGACAGATACTGCGGCATAGACCAGCACGAAACATGTAGCTCATAAGAGAGATTAGTGTACATGGTACTAACTTGGCTCGTCAAAGGCTAATTGAGTACAGTCTCTGAATAAGCATACGGGTAATTAGGCGTAGTTAACTACCTTGTTACTTTTACGGATCAGTAAGCGCGCGGTCACTTTGTAGGTGGAAGTTATTGAATAAAAAAAAAGCACACTAACAAGTGTTTCAACATTTTGACCTTAGTTAACCTCTTGAGAAATTTTAAAGCCGAATAGAATAATTGTATTTCATTTTGTAAATGTATTCATTTAAAATATACTTAAACCAAAATCAAAAATAACAAATAATAGGGAATTTCGGGGAATATCTATCCCCCCAAGAGTTTTCAATATATCTATTATAATTATTTATGAATTCAAGATAGACTAAACATACACATGCGTATGTTTCCTTTAAGAGGTTTAATTTAAATTAAAAAAAAATATTAGTTATTATAAACATAAAGTATTGACAAATTTTCAATGCAGAGAAGAATCAGTCAAATATTCCAAAAATATGTAATAATTTTTATTATTTTAATAAAAGAACTGAACTTGATAACATTTTCATACCTCATTAGTCCTATAATATCAATTCACTAGATTCTTCACGATCTTGAATGTATTTCAATCAACCTTCAATGAACCGAAAAATAGCAACACTTCACTCATACTTCAAATCGTTTAAATGCTATGAACTTTCGTATAATTTTATACCAAAGTCATTCACTTTTCTAACATTCTATCTTTCCAAAAATAAATATTTACATTTACAATTCACCAAATCATTCACCCACGTCAGACACAAATAATCCAAAAGCAAATTAAAACTGACCCATACAAACGAATCCATCGTTTCGAACAACTTCAGGAAACGATCATTAACTAGGCGAAACACAATCCCATATAAGAACATTATTGGACACAGCTCGGCGTAGGACTAGACGAGATAAGTGGAATCTGCACGCTGTCGAACCCCCAGCTGTTCTATCCTGCGTAGACAAAGCCTGGAGTTGTGGGAGGAGCTTGCGCCTCAGGGTGACTTTCAAGAACTAGAATCCAGCCAGCAGGTTGGATCGAACGCGCAACCCTCTGGTTCAAGGTGACCTTCGCTGACTTAATCGCGTCCGCCATGTGGAGGGGAAAAAGGCACACTATCAGAAAATATCCTATGATTGATAACACGAGTTCAAATGACTAAACACAATTAAATGGCTCTCCTGGAATACATGGATTCGCAATTTTAATAACAAGATATTCATGAGTGATATTTTATCAGTTCTGCAATTAGATTTTGGTGTTAGCTTTATCATGCAGTCTAATGGATTATTAGTTAACAGTTGCGCTTAATGGATTATTAAATAATGGATACCCCAGCCTTTTCACAACTGTTCAAACATGACGCGAGACATTCCTCTGATTTGAAAGTCACCAGACTCTATACTTCAATCCATAGGTACCCATAGGAAGCCAAGCCATAATTTTCGCGTGGCAACTTGAAAAAGTCAACACCTCGTGCAAACATCAGAAGAGTCACACTACCCTGCTAAAAGTACGAAATCAATTACCCAATGTCCCCACAGTTCCCGCTGTAGGCTTCGAGGTCAAACTAATCGGGAGTTCGGGAATCAACTCTTTCGTGGCTCGCGTGAAAGAGCGATTTCATTCGCTAGAAACCCGACAAATTGCATCCCATTTCCCTCGGTGGACTCACCTGGACGCGTCCACGTAACGAATCGCGCGATTTAAAGGTCGACGAAAGGCTGACACGATCAATCGGAAGGACGTGACGTTGGATCGAGGTCGTCGTTCGCGCTTTCTTCCACGCTTCGCCCTCGACGAACGTGAGCGTGAACTCACGCAGAAGGGGGTTCAGAGGTCGAAGGAAAAAGAGAGAGGCCACCACGACGATTCGAGCGCGAAGATCAAAGACCGACGCTTGCTCCTTTTTGCGCGTCGACAACCTGAAGACGCTAAGAGGGATTCCGCCGGGAGATCTAACACACCTGGTCGTAGGTCGTGACCCACGGGGCAAGATGCAGGGTCGAATTTTATTCTTGATTACCGACGTCCTACGATATCGTGTTACTGCCATCCTAGGCTCTGTGTACCGACAGGCCTGGCCGAACAGTTGCAGGGAAATTGGATACTCGATGAAGCTCTGGGCTCAGTGTTTCTCAAAGTCGACGTCATTGCCATCTTGAGGACGTTTCAATTGTATGGGGATGGAACGAAGAAGTCAAAATTATCTGACTCTTCTCTAAATTATTTGTATTATTTGTATTTCTTGTTTATGAAATGTATCGTCACTTTAGATCAAAACTATGATAAATCCTAGGACTTTTTTATTCAAGAGGAATATTTTTTCAGAACTGAATTCAAATAGAGACTCCTAAAAAATTGTAGTCTACACCCTGTCAGATCAACATAAATTGTATAAGAAGAAAATTTAATTTTTTTTACTTTGTGTAAAAATAAAATTGATTAGTATTTGTGCTTTTTGCACCTAAAAGGATGGTAGTCTAAAAATGTTTGAGAAACATTGCTCTAACTTAGTGAAAATAGAACTAACGGAAACTACATAGATCTAGACTCGACATTTTGTTATTCGCGCTATTAAGTTACTAAGAAAGATTCACGAAATCGCAGTGGACCAAAGTATACACTGTGATCTAGGAATGGAATCTCTAGATGAATTTAATTGGTTATTCGAGAAGCTTCGTGTTTGGAAGGCTGTACGAAGTATCCAGTTATAAATGCCATTCAAAGTAACATTTGAACTTGGTGACAACTATGTGCGAAATATATTATATTTGTTTTTTAAGTTTCGGCAAACTTTGCACCAAAGCAAAAATTGCAATCAACCTTATGCAGAATTATTTAATGTAATATACATAAGTTCGTAATGTTTATCGCAGTCTGGACACGATAGAATGATGTCAGCGCAGTGTTTTTTTAATTAAAAGTCATCGCGTCCGTTATCGGCGTCAGTTTTCAATTTATTATTCCATGTTGCTTACATATTTTTCAACTTTCGGCTGATAATTACGTCGATCAAGGACTTTAAAATAAACATGTTTGTGTTTGTTAAATACTTTTTCAATGGCAGTATGTTTGGTGAATAATTGCAATAATTACATTAATTGTATAATACAAAATAGCTCGATATTTAGCTCAGTGATTATACAAGAGGACGTTCGTTTCGGAGCCCAGTTAAGGTTTTCGAATAAAATTCGGATCTATTATATAAAGATGTTCATTGTTAAATTGATTAGCTGCCACTTACAGCGACACATAGTGATTGTCCCATTATCAATTTCATAGCAATGAGTCTTTCCATTTTTTGAGAACATGGATCGATTACACGTGACGATATTAGTCTTATGTAGTACGATCAAAACAATGAAAATTTTACGTGTATATAACTAGCTTAAAATTCCCAATTAGAAACTCCTTTTTAAATATTAATTGCCTAATTTTGTAAACCCTCATGAAGCAATCAATCACTATTACTCTTATTACTTATCTATCTCTACTTATATTATTTATTATTCAGATAATTATTACTTTAATATATATGACTGAAGTTTGCAAATTATTGTTGCTAAAGCTAAATATCATTTAAAATTGCCCAATCAATATTTTGTTGTAAAATCACAAACGCGGAAAAACTTTTACAGAGGAATGTCTACCGTATTTTCTAACGCTTCAATCAATATGTCAAAGGAGACATTCCCACGCAGCAAAGGCGTTTGAGGAAATTTGTAACTCCGGCATCGTAACCCCTTTTAATATAGGGTTCTCGTTAGAGAGCTAATGAACGACCAGACTGCACACAAGCAACGTCGAGGTAGATTAGCCGCTCATTCGCGGCTGAACATCAATTACACTTTTTTGAGCAACCTGTAAAACAGGTGTGAGGGATCATACGAAGGTCTTGGTATCAAGGAAGCCCATTCTTCTGAGGCAAACTTCGTTAACCTCTCAAATTATCAGGCTGGGTTCATGAAGATCGCGGGGCGTGATTAAATACGGACTTTAATGTAAGCTATAAATTATTTGTGATATAAGAAAACGACCGTGTAGAAGCATTAAATGCCAAAAGCTAACATTTTCTCACAGTTAAGTTTTACTACATACCTGCCACTTTTCTCTACGTTAAATAAGCAATAATAAAAATGTATACTAAGTTACAAGGTGTATAGATCAATTCTGTTATCTCATTTGTTGCTGCTCTCAATTTCGATCCAAAATTATTTTCAGTGAAGTTAATAATAAATTAGAAAAACATTTCCAATCAACAAATAATTTGTTTAATAGTTATTTATTGACGATGTCGAAATAAGTTACGATTTAACTACAACCACTTGTTGCAACTACAAATCACTGTCTTCTTAAGCGACTAATTTACTATTCAAATTCAGACTGTCCTCGCTTCTCAGCGAATCACAAAATTAAATTAAAGAGTTACCGCGATCGATCAGCGGAATACAATTAAGAGACCAATCGATTGGTATTTAGTGAACGCTATCAACAAGCATATACGATTGATTGTACGTATAGCAACGCGAACCTATCACGCGTTCAACACATGCCGATCATACGACACGGAGATATTTCAAAATGGTAGAACTAAAATTTGTCTATCTGCAATCTTTCATAGCTGCCAGCACGTAAGAATCTTCTTCAACGAACACAGTAAGAAGGCTCGAGAAGGTGCTTCAGCTTTTTGTGAATAAAATCAATACATACACAATACACATACAAATCAACGTGAAAAGAATACATAAAATCCCAAACCAAACATCATTTCTTAGTTAAAAAAATCTGACCCAAAATGTTCCTAGATGATAAAAGGAAAAACCCTATTGAAATGTTATTATTAACTGCACAGAAAATAATATAATTCCTAGAGAAATGCTTATCTATAAACTATTGTGCCACTATGTAGACCAAACTGTCGGTTAATAAATAAAGACTCAAGAAAAGATAACGTATTTGTATCAACAAACGATCTCTAAACAACGACAAGACGCTAGGCGCGTGAACATCCGCAACGAAGGCAGCAATCTCGTGAGGAAAATCCCGATGGCTAATCGGAGTGGCCGAGAATAGCGGTAACAATGCTATCTTCTGTTATTTAAACGATCGAAGTGCACATACACGCGAGGAAACGACACGTGGTCGATACATGGCACAATACCACTGTACACGAATGAATACGCATTTAATTGCGACTTGATAGTGGAAACAGAAGGGAAAATCCTCAGACTTGGCAAAAGCATTGATTGATTTCCATATTTCCGTTTATATGCAAGCAAACTAATCAATCGCCCCATATCTAATGAAACTCAATAAGTATTGGCATTTTATGTGTATACAATTTTCCACTACAGTTAGAGTTATTCGAATACAATTTAAAAAAAAAAATAATTCTCCTTAGAATTAAAAATATGAGTAAAATACATTATTTGTGAATGATAAAATTAAATTACACCCAAATGAAAAATTATTTCAAGAAAAATATAAATACGAGTACGAGGCTGATCATAACATACGCATTCTACTGGCTACAAAATCGCGCTGTGGAACGTGTTACTAATAATTGTCTGAAATATACAACTAAAATTAAATGTGAGAAGAATTAAACAAGAATTGTATTAAAAGACTAATATACAATTTTCACAGAAAATGTATCATGAACTTCAAATATTTGCTACGAATTAAATTCAAACTATATGAAATAAATAATGAAACAAGGTCTTTAGGAATTAATTTCAAGAAACATTGAATTTAGGAAAAATTATCAAAATCTTGTTCGTTTCTGTATAATTAATTCATATCGTTAAATTTATGACAGATAAATAAATGAAATTCCAGTGATTAATCAAGCATGATTTCAGCACTAAGTTTCTAGGTCGTTTGTATTTGTATAGTTGTTGTTACTTGTCACAGCAATCAATACCGAATGGATTGAATCGCAGATGATTAAAAGAACAAAGTTTGCCAGGACAAAAAGTCATATGACATTTCCTGCTATCAGTTACATTAATTTCTTCGACACTCGAGAAAGCTCCTGTGTCGAAACACAATACGCACGTTAACACTTATAAGAGACTGTAACGCGATACGAATCTGGAGCACTCTATTAACACGGGCTCTTTCGACCGCATTCAGAATTGGATCAAGTGCGCGTAAGTACATATAACTAGAGTAAATCCTAACAACTGACCCCCACGAAAATCATATGGAAAGTGGGGCGACTAATCTTTCCCGAGAAAAATTTTACTGAACTGTAAGTCACTCGATTCGACACACTGATAAGGTCTCGTATTTGTTGTCAATAATTTTGTCGAGAAGTTTCTGCTCAAAGAAGGGAAACTGTTGCGATGGAGAACGACAAATCTGAGAGCGAATGGTGCGAGCGATTAGACAAGCTATCGAAAGCAGTAGAGTTCGAGTGTAGCTTCGATCTGTCTGCTTTCTTACGATTCGAGAACATCGAACGCGGTTAATTTTACCAGAAATCACGGGACACGAGACGCTCGAAAATACAATTGATTCAGACGGTCACGTTACCAGATATGCCAAGTTTATGGTAAATACGGAGAGCGTTGTGATTCACTCCGCTTTCGAAAAACACCGATTCACTCGCTCAACCATTCTTTCGTTGACCCTCCATAACCCAATCTGTTCTTTGCTATTGGAGATAAAACTACAGAATAGATAAATAGTAAATATTTCTCATTGAACATACACTGATAACTGAATTACAATTTATCAAATATTCTATTAAAAAAAGCGGGTTTGTTCAACACTTTTGTAAGTCATTGTAATAATTCAAATATTCAAACATTCAAATATTCAAACATTCAAATATTCAAATATTCAAATATTCAAATATTCAAATATTCAAATATTCAAATATTCAAATATTCAAATATTCAAATATTCAAATATTCAAATATTCAAATATTCAAATATTCAAATATTCAAATATTCAAATATTCAAATATTCAAATATTCAAATATTCAAATATTCAAATATTCAAATATTCAAATATTCAAATATTCAAATATTCAAATATTCAAATATTCAAATATTCAAATATTCAAATATTCAAATATTCAAATATTCAAATATTCAAATATTCAAATATTCAAATATTCAAATATTCAAATATTCAAATATTCAAATATTCAAATATTCAAATATTCAAATATTCAAATATAAATTAAAGCAGAATGTGCTAAAAAAACTCAAAAATTCTATAAAATTATATACTCACATTGCTTCATATGTTAAAGTCTTACATTTAAAAAATGTTTAGCTATAGTGTAGGGTAAGAATACCAATTACTGTACGTTGACCGATTGATTACCCTGTCCCCCTTTTTATTTTCATATATAATACAAAACATTTAGGTACGTCTTTTTAATGAAATCAAATCTTTTCAATCTGAAACTGCTACTATTTGTTACATGTGGAAATAAAATAGGAGCACAGCAATTGGTCAACATACAGTAATTGGTACCATTGCTCCACGTGTATGCGCAACTTTGAAATCACATTGTGATAACAATCAACCATACTCAACTTAATTTGATCCTTGATGTCAAATTAACACAATGGTAATGAATTAGTACCTATAATAAAAGCATAAATAAAGTTAAACGGGTAGTCTCTTTTATATAAAATAAAGAACATTTTAGATACACTTTTCACATTGGTCACAAATAACAAAGCGATGTGCAGGGCACCCTTCCAGAGTAAGACGACTATAAAATTAACACCAGGGACAGATGAGGGTTAAACAGAGTTCTATTTTCATTGGACACTTTTTGACTAAACGTTTGATAATGGTAGAAATTTTACTTAAAGAAAAGTCCTCGATGACACAGTCACCAAAGATAATTGTTACGTAACAGGAAAATAATAGTGCGCGCGAAAATATACATCCGATTCAATCACGTGCGCGTTCCTTACGTTGGTATTTATAGTCTCGCCCCTGCGATGTGACGTGTTTTTATGCGTGGTACGTATATTACGAAAACGTCAAGGAATATGGGGAGCAAAATTTCAATGAAAGTGGATTTGGTTGAAATCATTGATATCTGTTGTACATGACGTCACAAGATTATCACACAAGAATATCATACACTAACCTTGCTACCAACATAAATTACTGAACACTTTCAATATCACGTGATGTCCTTCAAATCCTGACTTTTAATGAATAAATTTACAGACAATATTTTTACTAAAACCTGAAGTCTTAAGGAAAAATGTGAGATAATTTATTTTCCTTTTCAAATACAATATAGGCAGTATATTATATATGGTTTCCTATGATAAATCTCAAAACAATTGACAACCTCTGAAAAATCACTTCAAAAAGCAATCAAAAATTAAACTAAAAATAATAAATAATACTGATTCCTCCGCTGACATTTAATCCCCCATCGCTGACGCAAGAATCACTCACTACATCGAGGACGCTCAAAACAAGATCAACCACTCCTTACGAAAACACAACCAACCAATAATCATAAACCTCTATCTCCAAATGTTATTAAATCAAATTTTTTAAACCAGCTCCTCGTCATCGACTTAGAATCGCTTGAAATTTTTGAGTTAGTGACATATTTTCCTTCACAGAGTTGAACATGTTTCGCAATTTAATGAAGAAACAGGTTGAAACCTTTAACAAGGCTAGCAATATAAACCTTATTCTTCTTTATAACATTCCTGTTATTCCCTCACAGATATTAATTTTTCGTTAACTAAGTCTTTCACAACAGAAGTCCCAATACATACAAATAAAATATTAATCCACCAACACAAAGATAATTTTTCAATTAAAATCAACATTTCTGTATCACCTACTGCTCAGTAAAGAATAAACGCTCCAAAACTAAGCAGTAATAAATTACCAACCCCGCACACTCAACCCCACCCACGTCAAATAACTCAAACAGCCAAGAATAATCTGCCATTTATCTGACATTTGCAAGTGCTCCTACTTCACCAACCAAAGTCTCCGTCCCCGTCCAACCCCAAAATCAAATCTCAAATCACGCTCACCAGAGACTTCAGCCTCCACTGTCCCACTTTCATCACAGAACCCACTCTCCCAAACAATCTTCACATTAAATCACCAGAAACTCGCCCTTCGCGCCACCTCGAACCCACCGCATCCGCTGCCACCAGCGATCACACGCTCCCCCTCCGACGGTCATCTCATTCCAAGCACGCTCACTCGAGCATCAATAATCAAAGCTCGGCGAAATTAAGGTTAAAGTCCTCGGCGTCGTTCCACCCCCAATGCGCAGGTACGCGAGCCTCGTGGTGGGTAAACAAACAATCTATCGGGCAGCGGGGCCACTCACCTACTTGCCAGACGATCCTTTCGCTGCCCCTTCCAGAGGGTCGAAAGCGGGATGCACCCTCGTGACACGGTCCGAGGTCGCGGGTCCTCCTACCACAAGCACCGACGCTGGGACGTCGCCCACACGGAGGGGCACGCGATGGGGCACGCGATGGGGCACGCGATGGGGCACGCGATGGGGCACACTTTTCCTCGAGGGAGCCCGCGGACCGAGGTACCGGTCGGGTGGAGCGCGTCGGCGATGTGCGTCGCAACGCTCGCGGCGACGTGACGAGAGGTCCGCGTAGCCGTGCGTACGTCCGGCGTAAAAATGACGAGGACGGGCGTCGCGCTGCACGATCGCCGGCACAAGGGCGTCGAAGGTCGCAGCTGCGCGCCGAGCAGCGGCATGCAGGTGCGTCCCTCTTTCGCGATACGCGCGACCGCGCGCGATTTGGAAACTGCCCACGAATTCGCGCGACCGCGAGGCCCGCGGACGCATCGCGCTCTAACCACGACCGAGCTGACTGGCTGGCGGAGCCAGGGAGGGGAAAGGTTCAATTGGGGACTGGGTTTAAACATAGCCGCGGGATACCGCCGCTGTCACGTACCTCGGGATTCTGCTGCTTTAGGGACGCTGCTTTGCGAGCTGCTCGATTTTAGGGGTTTGCAGTTTAACGCGTTGAGGTCTAAAATTGCGTAAATGCAACATTATTGAAAGGTTTGGATTTGTAGGTTTTATATATTGTGAATCTTGTTCATTATTTTGCAGGGATGAAAGAGACATTTTAGGATAATAGGCACTGTATAGATGCTCACTAAATGAAGAAAATCCATGGCTTATATGTTACTGGGATACTCTAGTGCTATAAATACTTCAATTTTTTCTGTTCTTAAAACGATCTACAGTTTTGATCAGAGAGGAGAAATATGAAGCTAATGCCTCATATTCCCTTTCATAACAGTAACATGAAAAAATAGAATTCAATAACAAATTCAGAATGAAATGATACGTTTACGCAATTTTGGGGCCTAATGCGTTAAGGGTCGGAATGGTTTCTTTCAAATTTAACGTTGTTCCTAGTAAATTTGCGATGTAAGTGAAAGAGACGTAAATTCTCATCTCTGATCCGAAGGTACTGATTGCAGAAAGACGTAAATGTTCTTCACCTGTTGTTAAAGGGTTAAGAATTTTTTTTAGAATAATGTCCACATAATTTTGTTTTTATATAGATTATTTAGACGATCATAATTTTTATGAGAAGACAAGTGGAAATAGGCAACCCCTCCAGAATATAGCGCACATAATTCTGCTTTTATGTGGATTGATTAAGCAACCTTAATTTTTAGGAGATAGTAGAGAAATGGAGTGAACAGAATCAGTTCTTAGATCTCTACATCATGTTTGAAATGCCCCTTCTTTTCCCACGTGAAATGCGCTTTTTGTTCCTTTCAGGTTCTATTAAACACGAAATTGACTTAACGATATCTTACCATCGACTAAATTTGTCGATGTTTAGATGTGAAAAGATCAATTGTCCATCTATCTCTAAGCGTTCACATACTTTTGCGACCTCTCTGTAACGCATGTTTGGAATAAATATTGTATATATGCACTGTGCACGAGATCAAATTATCTTCTATTTCTATCTCTACAATACTGACACGATATCTTACTCCATTTATAAAAAACTAAGTTTAACCACGTATATTATTTCCTTTTTTTTCTAACTTCCCTTGACACATTTACACCTACTATCTTATATAGTAACAAACTATGCAAATAATAAATTAAACTCCTCATATTACATCAGAATTACAACGAATATTGTATAAGATATTGTACAGAATATCTTAATTCAAGAAACGTCATAAATTAAAAGGTTGAATGGAATGTAATATAAAGAAATTGATTCATCGTTTTCATAATTTTTTATTTTTATGGAACTAAGTAACCAACGTAACTATGCTACGACGGTGAATCAAAGGAGGCAGCACCAGCCGGGGCGTCCAATTAAAAGCTCACTTTATTCGCGGCAAGTCTACACGCTCGTAAAAGCCTAGCATGCATGTGCATGATGATGACGATGATGCATCAGGAAAAAATTCAATAGCTGGGACTGATGGAGCAGTTAGCAGCAAGACGCCGCGCGTGAACACAAAACTTTCGTTGAGCAAGCTTTCAAATTCAATTTATGATATGTGTGAGTGCGTGCAAACTTCTTTCGAGTAATGCAACGCGATTCAATTAAATCCTATAGCAGTTATAGAGTTACGTAATCACTAATTACGGAAATACAGTGAAATAAGTGTTCGTGGTACCGACAAAATTCTCTTTTGTTTTCTGTTTGTTACTGAAAAAGTGAATAGCATTTCCAAAATTAATTGTGATAAACTCTGTGAAAAATATTTGTGAAACTATGAGACTTTTTGAAAGCTGAGTGAGAATTGTGATTATTAACAATTACGAGTATCAGGATGCTTTGTTTAATTAAACTTCACCTGGTAGAATTTTATTTTATTTTACTTTCGTCTAATAATAACATATTCATAAAAATATTAAAATGAAAACACTCCAGTGTAGAGCAAACAGAAGGAATATTCACTTGATACACAGTTCACTATGTATCAGAGTTTTCCATCCATCAGTAACCTCTGGTGTGCCAAGATTAGCACACGTGCCACTGACTAGCTACCTCAGACACTTCTCAGAAGATTCTCCTGGAATCTCAACTTCCTAAAATCTAACTTATAACATTTATATCATAATTTGCTCTTGAAAAATGCAAACTGAATAACGAACTTTACATAACAAAAATATATCAAACAACATTATACAGTGTGTCTAGTTCAAACAAGCATACTCAATCATTTTAAATCTGGTGAGTAAGTTCTTTTATATAAAGATTCTAAAAAATTGTATAATAAACATAATAAATCTCTTCAAAAATAATGGATGAACTGGTATACAGAAATTATAAAGTACTGAACATACGAGATATAGTATCTCTCGACATAAAATATATTATTCATTACAACACAGACACGTGGAACAACATAAACCAATACTCCCCAAAACATCTCTACGATCCCAAGCACCAACACACTTCACATCCTCGCAGAACCAGTCTCATCGAAAAGGTAAAAGGTTAAGAGCCCAAAAAACCTGAACTGTGTACACCCAACCCCGCAACATCGTATCAAGCCCCCGATCTCGTCAGCGAAACGACGACAAATTCGAATTCGACCGTCTCGATTGCACGCGGGCCTGCGCAGGGGCCGTCAGCGGCGAGATTCGCCGCGAGGGGCGCAGCGTCGCGACGCCTCGCGTGTGCCGCAGATTATGCCGCATTGGCACAACGGTACGGCACCGCTCGGTCGGCGAAGCGCGTCGCGACGAGCCTCGGCCAGCTTGCGGATGAGTCGATCACGAAATTAAACCCAAAAGCGAGAGACACGATGCGCCGCCGCGGACGTCGACGGCGATCATCCAGGGACCCGTGAACGCGAGCCAGCTCGGTGGCGACATCGACGTCGAGGAAGGGAAAAAAAAAAAAAAGAAAGAACACTCGTGGAAACGTACGTCCTTGAACGTTCACGGTGGTGGGCTTACCTGAGGAGATTGAGGCCCGCAGGACCATGAACGTCCGACGGTTGCCCGGTTTCATGTACCACTACAAAGTGGCCACGATCTTCCTCTTCACGGCGCTCCTGTTCGTCGTCTACTTGCTGCTCCACTGGGGTATTATGTGCACGAACCTCGAGGCCTGGCGACACGTATCCAACGTGGTGAGTAGCCCCCTCGCGAGATCTAGCGTTCACGCACAATGACACGGAGAGAAACGCGTTTCACATTGCCCTTCGACGCACGCCGTGCGTAACACGCTGCGAGAGGATCACACGCGAGACACGGGGTTGAGCGCGCCGAGGGTTTGGTACGAGGGTAGAGAAAGAAGGGAAGGAGACGCACGCGCCCTCACGACCTGCACGAAACGGACTGGGTCCCGTGCCAATTTCGCGATCCTGCCTGCCTGACCGAAAGTCGGACGAGAACTGTGCGTAGTCTTGTGTTTACGAACCCAACGACCGCAGGTTTGTTGTGATTGTGAGGGTAAAGGACACCGATTTTTCGACGTTTGCGGTTGCCGACTCGCTTCGATAGGACATTGTTCTCGGATCGGATAGGCAGATGGTCTGTTTACTTTTCGATGCTTCCTGTCGAGTTTTAGTCGATTGGAGGTTTCTCCAATAGGAGGCCTCTCTATTGTTAGATGGGGGCTTAGGGAGTCCTTGGGTATCGCGGGTTTATATTTTATCCGAGGCTTTAGAGCTGTGACTATAAGGCGAAATGATCTACGTAACGTTTTCGAAAAATTTAAGTTAAAAAAGACCCAATTGAGATCTAGAATATAGAATTTATATTTTCAGAAAGAGGAAAAGACACTTAAAGATGAAGGTTTAGTACTGAAATTGAAAACTTTAAACGCTGATATCTCGAAAACAAAAATATGTGACTTAGGACATTTTGCCTTGCAACCACAGATATACGATCCGGATTCTTTTGGAATATGAGTTGTGGAGTTGTAAATGAGAATGTATGTAATGATGATTGAGTCATTCTGATGTGTTATTAGTTTGTACAGAAGGTTGTAGAGTTAGCTATTTGTCATGACAATTCTGCGTGAAGAGTGCTTGTAGTGGATATTATGCAGTGAATATTCACGTGTCATAACTATTAAAGTGCTATAAGGCAAATAATACAAAAAATTATGGAAGAATATTATTGGAAAATTTCTACAAAATTAGATTTCTTATTGTGAGAATTTGGTTTGTAATAGGATAATGGAATACATTGAAATTTGCCAGAGTCTTAATATTTTATGGTTTCATTTCATAAGTTACAATTTCTATTTTCAAATATCATCTATGATTTGTTTTATTCTTTCATCATTACTTAAAATTTTTAATGAATTTTATTTCTGCCCTATAAAAACTAGTAGCCACAACAAATGTTCTTAAATGCAGTTCGGGTCTTCATCCTCTTACCGCGAGTGGATTAACATTCCTCACGCAAGATATCTACAACTAATCATTAAACTTGTACTTATAACGAAGCAAAACAGCTTAGGGTATTACAAAGGAATTTTTGTCTTACTACTGTCCCAGAAAAATTGAACACAATAGAAAACAAAATTCACAAATATTCAACAAATAATGCCCACTATAAGTGGGCATAATACAAGTACTTTCCACAAGCAAAGAGGAACATAATACTCTCCACTACTCTCTAACACTTTTTACAATAACATACTAATTTAATCTACATTTCAATAGAATTTAATTTTAAAATATATCCAATAATTCCCCCATTTATTCTCAAACTTGCATCGACATTTCAATGCATCAAATAATTTCTTAGTTACAATCACTGGAAAGTCTCATCCACTAATACAGCTTAAGAGATTATCGTTCTTTCGCTGATTATAAGTGGATTAACATACCCTCTCTGATAAATAAAAATCCACTGATTGTGGTTATAAATTCGATTTATCGGGATCAGCTGCATCAAGGTACACAGGGGAGCTGTATTGAATGCCAGCTTAGTGTCGCTACTCATTACATTCAAGCCACACTATCGTGCTAGAATATTAAGAACGACACCATTTACGTAATGCATTATCCAACACGCACACGAGGTCGCGAAAAAAAAACGCTACTGGATGCTCTTCATGCAAAATTATCACTCTTTAATGCTTCTCAGTTTGCAACATTGTTGACAAATTAAAGAAAGTCGTAAATACTGGTAGACTACACTGAATACTATAGATATAGAATCATTAGTCACAACAGTAGTCATAGTATTTTATATTCAATAAACCTAAATCATATTATGCAAAAATTTCGTGATCCTATATTTGGAAATATTCATAGTACAAAGCAAAAAAACATATTAAACGCTTGAAATTGTTGTCACTCCAGTTTGACTAATGGTATTCCTCACAAAAATTATTTCAATTGAGGAAGTATTTATAAACATTGGAAAATTATATAGCTAAAGAAGAATAACATTCTAAGAATAAGAGTAAAGTTATGTTCAAATCATTCACAATGGCGCCATGTTTGAACCTCCTACAAACCTCTATCTCTTGTACCTTAATCAGCGCACAATTGAAGTCTTTGGAAAAATCACGAATCTAAATCGTTTTTCAGCCGATAATGTATGTGTCCCAGATAAGTAGATGGCTTTTGAGAGGTACATTCGATAAGCTACTCGGATGTTACCGTGTTTAAAGGCGCGTGACACGCATGTTATGGAGGCCGACTCTACACGAGAAATCCTCTCATCATGGCAGTCACGTCGACTAAAAATACCGTGTGCATGGTTCGCCGTGTATGTACGGATCCAGACGTGTACGCACGCACGCAAACGATCTACATGCGGGAATATACGCGTGCTGTACGGTAACGCGACCACCACCCACGCAACAAGAGAATAATTCACTTTTATTGCTCTCATTCCAGCGATGCTCGAACATCTACGGATCGAACGTAAATGTTTCACGACATGGCTGAACAGTCCACCCACGAAATTCCTTTCCTTCCAATTAATATACACACATGCATATATTTATATTTTTTTCTCTCTACCATCGTATTTTTCAGAGGAAATACAAATACAAGAAGAATTCGAATGTTTGCCACTTCTAGGAAGTGATACTTAATTCTGTGTTCATCTTTTGGAGTAGATCCAGACAGTGTAGCATCAGTCAAGATCAGAAGTGAAGAATAAAGTAATCCTGGAAACTTTTTTGTATACAAGATGTTTTTGAATTATAGTGTCCAAAATAAAGTTTTTTATGTAGGGTGTATTGTATAAAATAGTATAGCTCTAGAAGAAGTTTATCCTGCTTTCAACTAAAGTTATACAATTGAATGTTTAATGAACGCGCGAAATTAATATTCTCTTTAAATGATCATAATACGATGAAGGAGACATTTTATGGTGTCACGATCGACATGTACTCTTAAACGAATTTCACGATGTAAGTTATATCCTTGTCATGGGCTTCCTTTCTGTTGAGCCTGATTGCGAATGCCTTGAAAGTTCGTTCATGAATGGACAATTTATCGAGTATCTTTGCCCTACACGAGCATTCACTGAGAACACAAATGTAGGGCAACTGGTACTTAAATTGAAAAATATCGACCCTCGACACAGTGAGTGATACTTGACAATATCAATAACTATGGAAGAAATCTGACCCGGCCAGAACAATAATTTTAATCTTAATAACGAAATTTTGAGCGGTGATCTAAAACATAAAATAGTGCTTGTCTTTCATAATAAGAGTTCAGATGCATAAATATGCTTTACAGTGGCAACTAACCCGTTCTCTAAACTCTTCTATGCCTTTATTCTATGTCTTTATGGAGAAACCCCCTACAAAATATCTAGTCACAATAACTTTCCCTCATCCTGGAAGGAATTTTACAATAAAATGAGTAACGAGATATGTAAAGTTACGCACCCACACGTGCAAAAGAAATTCGTAATACATACGAATACTATAGAAATTCAACCATCTTAAACTGAAACTCTACCATCTCCTCTATAAGCATTTTCCTTTCATGCTTGGCACAATATCCTCACAGTACCTGATCATAATTTTCATTTCAGTGCAGTACGCACAGAAAGGGAGCTGCAATTGGAATCTTATGCGATCCTCTATGCGCCGAAAGGGGAATTCATTCGCTCGCGTGCGAAACTCTGCACGCTGGCAAAGAAGCTGTCTTCTCTGCACACTGGGAAACAACTCGTCTCGTATTCAAGGCTTCCAGGTTCGTTCCTTTCGCAATACGTACTATCCAAAATAATTGGAAGAACACCCTCTGGGTTACATTCAATTCTGGAGAGTAAGGGTCCTTCCCAACGAGATACTCAGCAATGTACACTTACAGAGAGTATCATACTTCATGAGCAATAATAAGACTCAGACGGAGCAACCAAGCGTCTGGCCACTGTACCTTAGAGGTTCTTCCTTCTAAGGTGCCTATAAATTAGGGGACAAGTCACGGAATGCTTGTCGCGCTAATGTATAAGCACCTTTGTAATGTTACAAGTCAAAATACACAAGAATAGTTAATGACTAATCAGAGTCCATATAGTTGTTAGAATAAGAAATAAATTCATTTGTAATTAAAACTATTGATCTTATAGCCATTATAAAATGCACTAATATCAGTCATCTAATTTATAATTTGTGAAATTGTAGAAATCCTTCATGTAATAAAAATCTATAAGTCACAATTTATAACTTGTAGATTCGCTGATATTATTAATTTATCAATTATCGTACAAAAAACCACTGCTAGTCACAGTGATAAACTAGTAAAAAAATCCATACACATTTAGTACATTAATTTTCGAATTAATGTACTAAACATGACTATTAGTCATGTTATTTAGTAAAAATGAACAAATTATTTGAAATACTAAATTATGATGATTCATAACAAATGCACCAATATGAATATATATATACAATATTATAATATAGATCGTTCAATTAACAGCATAATAATTATTTAACCATAAACATTTGTTAAAATATGTAATATTCTGTACTCACGTTAGTTTCCTGCCCAGTCAATTCATTACACAGTAAATATAATATGTACCTTGCATTGATAAAAATTCGTTTCAAGTTCCTCTGAATACAAAATGTAAGAGATAGATCAAGTCTTCCGTTTTCCAATTCTCTCTCTGCACCTGGAAAATAAAAATATTATACATTACATTTTATACACTTTTTTTCTTGACTTAATATGCACATAAGAAATTGTCTTCAAATAAAGATTCTAGAAAATCCATTGTAATCGATAAATAACAATGTAAATGAATTTATTTCGTGTCATCATTCTACAGGTGAAATTATATTATGTTTGCTAGCTTGTGCATTAATTCTTAAAACTATATACAACAATTAAAATTACATGCATTACCGTACAATTTACTTGACAAGAAGTTCTGCCAATAATTCTCTGCTTTAGAGCTTCCTCCATCGCACAATAAACAAATTTTTTACACGAAAACACACAAAACCGAAACACTAAAGCTTCGAAAATATAAGTTAAATTAAATAACGAAGAATTAAACGTTTGTTCTTTGGAAAAACAAATAAAAACTAGGAGACGCTCTCGACACTTGAAGAGTGACGAGGAAACAGAAATGACCGTGCATGCGCAGTAGTAGTCACGTGACTAAGGACATGCGCAGAAACAATCACGTGACTAGGTGCATGCGCAGTAACAATCACGTAACTACAATTCAAATGTCTGTATTTTTTCAAATTTAAATAAATACCATTTCATTGTAAAATAACGTGATAATATTTAATGACCACTGAAAATATAAATTCTTTATATAAATTGAATAACAATTTCTTAAATTGACATGTACTAAAAATATGAGCAACAGTGCACACAGAGAAAACATCTGCACTATAAAAAATATTTTATTTGGGACCCTGAAAAAATACATTCCTTGCAGTATACTGATCTCCCGATACCATTGAAATTGCATGTAAAATATTTGTTATGTCATCATAATTAGAAAAAGGGACACTTAGGTAACCTTACTTAAGTGGACCACCCTGCATTACAGTAGAGTAACAAGAATCAGTATTTTGCTAGCCTATGAAAGATCTCAGTGTGCTATTCCAGGGTTAAGCTTCCACGAGTCTTTGGCTTTCTCAATTTCAGAACGAAGACTCCAGCAGAGCAATTCGAGTCGTTGTTCTGGACAGACGCGTCAGGCACGAAGCACTACCCATCTGAAACGGACTTCGCCGGCATGATCAAGGATCTCGTCGTTAGCAAACTGAACGTGACGCTGTCGCAGCATCAATTAGAGAGGCTGGCGCGGCTACGTACGCACCGTGTCGAAACCGAGCCCCGAAGACGACAGCTCGAGATGGAGAATCTTTGGCCGTTGCTGCAGGAGAACGAGTACCTGATGAGCATCCTCTACGAGGACAAGGACATTTTTCCTCAGCTGATTGGCACGTGCGGGACGTTCTACGCTGTCGAGTACGTGCGACCGATCGAAACGCCCACGACGGTGCTCGCGTTGTCTGATTCGAAGCCAGAATGGGCGAAACGGCTAAAGCTGGCCGTGATGATCCTGGACCTGCTCGAAGAACTCGATTCGAACTTCCCTGAGCCGATTCATCTCTGCGACGTGAAGATAAACCATTTCGGGCTGCCCCTGGGCGGGCAAAAACTCAAGTTCCTCGATCTGGACGCTGTGTTCCCCAAAACGATTATCAGCCGTATTACGGCAGATAGGAAGAGCTGTGAGAAGCACGAGGACTGCGACTACTTCGACTGTAGATCGATCTGCTCGAAGGATAAGCACTGCGAATCACCAGTCATGAACAATAATTTACAGGTAATTTTTGGAGTCGATTTAGTAGCTTTATACTTTGACCCGCGAGGAGAACTCCCTGAGCGCAATGCTCAGTTTTTAATGAGTTCTTGCCAATTTATAAGACATGCCAAACCGAGCATGCCTGATAGCCAGTGTTGAGTCCTTGTGGACAACAATTTATGAAATATTAATTAAAATAGTTGCATGTGCCTTTTTTTGAAGAAAAGTAAAGTTATAAATAATAAGGAACCATTCTATCCACTGCTGAATTAATGAAGTCGATTGATATAACGATTACTGCATTCAAACAGAACTCACGCAGCTATTATGTAATAATTTATGGGGTTTCAGATTATATGCGAGAAGATATTCCTCGGCTGGACTCTCTCAGGGACTCTCATAATTCCGGGACTACTCATGTCCGAGCACACTACCAGCACACTGGCAGTAATGTTGCGACACTGCGCAAACCCAGGCAACGACATCGAACATTTGCCACGTGCTGCAGTGCCAGACAGTCTGAAGATGCGATTGTACAATATGCTACACGAAATGGAACAAGAGGTTGCAGCTTCTGTGTAGAGACTTTTTTAAACTGAGTAGAATGAGATCACGGTTTATTTACAGAGTGTCTCATTTTAATTTGCTCATGAATACGCTTCAAAAATGATGTAATAAATTGCTGTGAGGCTATCCAAAATCCACTGCAATAGAAATTAATATATATAAATCACATTAGTATTATACATATGGCGAAATATAATTAAATATTAAAAAATATAATATTTAATATTATGTTGATAGATACTGTCTCATTTTATATTTTAGTAATACAAGGGTATGGAAAGACATAGAATTTCAGTAAAACTGAAATCTATTATCGTTTGAATAGTTTTTAGCGATATGTTATAAGTTAAAATGAGACACCCTATACATAAACGAATCAATCTTCCACAATCAAATATCGCGGCTTAATTTATAATCATCTCTGCCTTGCAAATTTGTTTACGTACATTTTGGACGAATAGGGTAAATAAAATCTCATGCACAATTTGAGGGATTTAAATTCCTTGCATCGAATACATGCGACGAAACTGTATCGAGGGCTTTGTAACTTTCTATAAATTTGAGAAAGAGAAACGACTAAACTTTATACTGTAAAGATACTATAGGGAAATAAGTGACCATTAGAGGCTAGTGATAGTAATAAGGATTGAAGTTCTAAAAAAAGAAATCATTATTAGCAACGAGCACAAATACGAACTACTACATGACTTAATTGCAATCATACTTTAAGTTCACCTGATACGCTTAATTAGAAGGCAAAGGCATTAAAATAATTTTAGCAGAACGCGAAATTTACGAAACGTAAATAATGATAGATACTTATATAATTTAATATTGTATCATTAAAAATATTATTATTAAATTTCATCTGTTTCCTTTATTCTATTAGAATTTTGGAATTTGTAGTATAATATAATAATAGGTTCTAAATTTAATCGTTAAAACTAAAAGTAATTAGAAAAACAAATTTAGAATCTGAAATTTTCTTGAAATTTAAACAATTCAGAAATAGATACAATAAAATATTTTCAGCAACAATAAGTGATTTCTATTGTTCCATATATTATTTCTTCCATTATTTTTAAATAAATAATCATTGTCTTGAATTACACTTAGATATCTAATAAAACTTAAAAATTCAGGAAATATAATTACGAATCATTTTTACTTAATTATTAATCATTTTCAATTATACCGTACAGCTAATAAAGTTTTGGGAAACTTTAAAAATCAGAAAATATAGCTATTATTAATTTAACCCTTTGTTTTATCACATTTCAATAAAAATTGTAATAAAGCAAGGATTTAACTACATTGAATATTACAACTGTAATATGTTAATAGAATTGTAAAAGACAGGGTACATAATTAGCGACTTTAATTTAACCATAATGTAATTTTAATAGATATACAGAGTATATACCCTGTATACATTGTTTCATAAAACAAATAAATTTTTTTAATCGAAAAATTTAAACGTACCATAATCATTTAAAAAAAATATTCTTACCTTACAAATAAGAATTTTTCTATACTCACAATCAGATAGTCCCTCAATTATTTATCCTAAATGTATTATTAATATTATTGCTACTACTGCCACTATAACTTTAGCTAGACCAAGGACTAATAAATATGCATATGAATTAAAAAACCTTAGTATCACTGACTCCACTCAGATGGCGAATAATGTTTATGCTCAAAGATAGCGCGGTTCAAGTACTCACAGAATCTCCCTACAGTGGAAAGTCGTATACCAACATAAAAAGATCAATGGTATTAAGGCACTGCAATCCGTGTAGTATAGGGACTTTTTTCGCAAAACGTTGCGTATTCTGTTCCTGAAGTGACCCGAAGTAATCTCCGAATGGCACCGATTCTCCATTGATATACGTGCCGACTGAGATTCGATTATTTCTTAATAGCATTCAGTCTTTTCCTATTGTCGTCCCTTTATTGCGTTAAAAATGGCTTGGGGTGAGTATCCTGTGGATTACGATCCAGCAAAACACGGTCCCTACGATCCTTCTCGGTATTATGGAAAACGTAAGTTATACCACCTTGTCTTCTTACTAGTCCTTCCATTGGAAATTAATTAATTACAAGTAAAATATTCATTTATAGCTGACACACCATTCGGTGAAGTGAAACTGGGTGAAATTGGTTCGTGGATGGGAAGACGCAATAAAGGGATCAGTCCATTCATGGGATTGTTTTCCCGAGGTACATATTATCTCTGACAAAGTAGCCATGTTATAGCTCAAAAATTGCATAACAACTGCCTCATTTTATAGTCTCTCATCTCAGTAATATTGTTACACAGTTTAAGTATTTTTCTGTGCTTTGATAAAAAACATTTGAACTGTTTCATTTTTGTTTGTTCCAAATTCATAGAAAATTATTTATATTAATTTGTTTATAATTCTCATACATTGGCACATTAAGTTTCTCAGGTATTTCTATGGAAGAATTGAAATTTATGGTTGTTCTTTTATTCTATTGTAGAACATTCATAACGTATAAATATTGAAGTATTATTTAATATGAAATTGTGAATAAATTATAGCTTTCTGGCGCTGGCAAATGAAATACGTACAACCTAAGAAGACAGGCGTTGCTCCAGTTTTCCAAGTTGCTGTTGGAGCATCAATATTCTTTTATATCCTCAATTACTTCCGTATTAGTAAGTTGTTTGTCTTTAAATTAATAATTTTTCATTATATTATGATAAAACACTTTAAAATTGTTTGTTTCAATTTTTTAGGAGGCCACAGGCATTATAAATATCATTAAATGTTATAGAAGATACATTCAGTCAAAATAGATCATCATTGATATACGCATTAGTTAATTTAAACAAAATTTTAAATACTTGTAAAATTAAATAAATATCTTTCAAATATGTAATTGGGTATAATATTGTTTAAACATTTTCAATGATATTTTCACTGGTTATATGAATCTGTTGTGTTAGTATCATAAAACACTTACTTTTATGAATAATTAAGAAAATACATTTGTTGCAAAATATACAAACTATAATTTACTATTAAAGTTATCTGTACTTTCTGTTAACCCCCCATCAAGTACTTTAACTCAGTTTTTGTACCTTATACTTTTACTTGAAAAATGAATTGAGTTATGAACAAAAATAATTTTTGTTATAATATGTAACTAACTTACACTGAATGTTAAAACAATAACATAAGCTTTTCACAAAAGCTCATAATAATAATAATTTGGTTTACCATCAAGTTGGGATAAACAAGAAGGTAATGTAAATATTTCATTACGTGAACTTAGTACAACAATAAACTTCGCAACTTCTCAAACAAGAAAAAGAATGAACTTTTTAAAGACGTTAAAATGGAAAATTAGAATATATTTCGAGAAATGCTGAATGCATGGTAAGTCCAAATGTTTTAAATTTCTGTGTTATAAACTTCATTCATTGCTATAATACCAAATAAATTAAAAATATACTAAATTTATATATAATATAATGTAAAAGTCTACTTACAGCGACACAATAAACTCCAGAAATAGTATAATTTCTATGCTTCAAATTATTGCGTCGAACGTGAGTCGATTCAAATAACCCAAATATCTTACAATGGCGCGAAATTCAAATTCTCATTTTACAGAAGTACCTGTCACATATTTAAATTACATTTTATTTACATTCTTAGATAAAAATACGGCATTCGTGTTATCTTTCACATATTTTT
Source organism: Calliopsis andreniformis (assembly GCF_051401765.1). Classification (NCBI taxonomy): domain Eukaryota; kingdom Metazoa; phylum Arthropoda; class Insecta; order Hymenoptera; family Andrenidae; genus Calliopsis; species Calliopsis andreniformis. The sequence continues at coordinate 7,936,554 of NC_135063.1, forward strand.
ATAAAACTTTAACGAATACAAATATACTCCAAAAAATGTAGAGAATTGTATACAATATTATTATAGTAACATACACGTGATTATCCACGATTCTACCATATTATTGTTCTAAATATTTCAAAGTTAAGAACTCTTTTATACAAAGCAACCAGTAAAAATTTCAAATACTCCAAAAATAAATTGTAATTAATGTACAAGTTAGAGAAGTGTGTGCCTATAAAATTATAAATCACATTTCAAAATATATCATTCACACTAACGAATCATGACGATCGTATCATAAGCAAACCATAGTACGAACTCATTTTCAAGTGACGCGCAGAATGTCGATAAATTTGATTGTACAAACAATTGAAAGCCATACCGGTCAGAGAAAACAAGAAGATGGAACAGACAATCCTAAGGTCGTAGCAACGCATTCACACTCAACACCTCTTCGCGTACTGCAAATTAATTCTGGAGCGGGCGATGCATCCGGTAAGTATGTGTACGCGGCATAAATTCGCCCAATGCACGAAGTGTGCGCAATTTGATGCGATCATTGCACGAAGAGCATCTTGATTGGTCGATCGATCGGTGAGACGCGTGCGATCCGCCAATGAGAGCAAAATCGGGGGACAAAAGTCAGGTTCCCCTGCAATATGGCTGTCAGTATAAATTTGATGCTTGTAACATGCGTTCCTCTCCGAAAAATTTGACAAATAGTCCGCCTATCTGTCCGCTTTTTCGAAATGTACATCGTAATGTAATTTTTGAGGAATCTGTACAGTGGGAAACGGCTATGCGGGTCGGCTGAACCATTACGATCGGGCACATAGTATTTCGAAATCAGGTATGTTTAGGCGCACTATTTATTTATGAGCGTACTGCGTTTGTACGCAACATCCCCTACGTTAACGTATTTCGTCGGATCTTTTTAATTAAAATTCGTTAGACTGCACCGAAGTCCCGCGGTACACATGCCATCGAGTCCCTGGACCGATTGGAAAGCGCGTCTTCACAGATGTCATCTATCAACTCCGCCTCGTCAACTTAACTGCGGCAAACTTTCGTTGGAGTTGACAATTGTACCATATCACGTGTGTCGTTGTCCCTTTTCGAAACGAACGAATAATAAATGACCCGGAGACCCCTACACTGTTTCCTCTGTTCTGTTTTTCTCTCACACAGCTGGAGAATTCAGTACTCTTGTTACCGATCTCCTGTGTCTAATTTCGCGATAAAAGCACATTATGAGTGATACACTGACTGCTGTTTCTGAAGCAGTCTTATGGAGATACTTATTATCATTCCCTGTGGAGATTGGGATAAATGTATTATGGTTTAAAAGTACTATTGATTTTGATAGTGTCTGTGGAAAGATATATATGTATATACTTTTATTTTTGTTTCAGGTATTCACAGCTGTTCATTGATCAATAACATATGCAAACATGACATCAAGGTAAATCGCTGATAATTAATTAGTTGAATTATAAATAATTATTTAGAGAATGATATAAATATTTGTGCAGATGTGATATTTTTAATGGCACAGGCATTAAATATTGGTTCAAAAAAGCATAAAATATCACTGTTATGTTAACAAACTGATATAAAGATTTTATTTTATACAATATGCAGTGAATGCTAAATAATGTTATGTATTATTTATAGCTTTCTTAAATTTTAAATATGTATACTTAAGATGATTTTAGTTTCATAAAATTAGTTAAGAGAATATAAAATATAATTATAATAAAATAGGTGTTAATTGTATCAGTAATAATGAATTGTGTACATTTATAAAAAATTATTTCCACAGACTAGATAGATTGTTTATACTGCTGGAAACAGGAACAAATGCAGTAACTAAAAGAGCTGCTGCACAACAATTAGGAGAAGCACAGAGATTACATCCGCATGATTTACATCATCTATTAGCAAGAGTTTCCACACTCTTAAAGTCTCCACAATGGGACACGAGGGTTTCAGCTGCACAAGCTGTGCAAGCAATACTTGCTCAAGTTCCTACCTGGGATCCGCATCATATTAAAAAGGAAGCACATGCAGGTGATTAATTCCTTCTGTTATTATTATAATTTAATGCGTTGAACTACAAATTTATGCACCTTCTTTGTTGCTAGATGGAGAAACAAGAAAACATGTACCAAATAATAGATTAAATTTAGAAGACTTTGACATGGAAAAAGTCTTAGCACGTAGCTCACATCTCACTGGGTCAGAAGGCAGCGAGTATGATTTAATTGCTACTGATGGAGAACAAATGCCACTTCCTAATCAAGAGGAAAAACTTGCTGCTAAATTAGGATTTCATCCACGTTTAATGGGCGTTGATACATCAGAGTTGTTCACTGCTGAAGATCTTACACCAGTAGCTTTACCACCTACCTCGAACACACAGGCTAAAATATCTGTTGGTGAAACTCTGAAAGAACCCGGCGGACTTAGTAGACGTGAAATGAATAGAGCTAAACGTAAGGTAATATATAACATCTTCATGCCAACTCCTTTTAAATATAGTAAATTGTGAATGAAAAATGTTCATGCATTATTTTACAAATACAGGCACGACAGTCAGTATCGAAACAACGTTCACGAGAACCAGAAGATCATCGCGGCACGGACGATTATCAGAATAATTCGAATGTCCAATCTCCTATTAACAGTACAGGAGAAATACTAAATAAAAAAATAAAATTGGAAGAAGTAATCTCATCAGAGATGAACCTCAACTGCAATGCACAGACTGAGTCGACAAACGGAGTACCAGATAGTACTGGTTGTTGGCCAGATTCTGTAATAGATTGGCCTCTAGAATCATTCGCAGAGAGTCTTTGTCAAGATTTATTTAGTCAGAAATGGGAAGTGAGGCATGGAGCTGCGACTGCTTTACGAGAACTTGTAAAACTTCATGGAAAAGGTATTAAAAGTAACTATTAACAGCAATATAATAGTAGTATTCAATTTTGATTGGTATCCAATATAGGCGCAGGTAAATCAAGAGATCAAACTGCAGAGGAAATGGAAGAAAGCCACTATCAATGGATTATCGATGCTGCTCTGCGGTTATTATGTGTCCTAGGATTAGATAGATTTGGAGATTTTGTTTCTGACCAAGTTGTTGCGCCTGTACGAGAAACATGTGCTCAAGCGCTAGGGTCTCTCTTGCTACTAGTGCCAAATCAAAAGAACAATGGGAATAAAAATAAGGGTATTATAGGAATACTTTCAGTAATGCTAAAACTTTTAGAACATGACGAGTGGGAAGCAAGGCACGGTGCATTACTTGCACTGAAGTATTTACTCGCCGTACGAGACGACCTATTAGATGACATATTACCAAGGGTTTTTCCAGCCACTATGAAAGGTCTTTCTGACCCTGTTGACGATGTAGGCGCTGCCGCCGCTAGCGCATTGATACCAGTTGCATCTGCTCTACCGCGATTATTAGAACCATCAGAATTAGAAGCAATTGTAATTCGTCTGTGGGAACTGTTGCGTGAACAAGATGATCTAGCAGCAGCATGCAATAGTTTCATGGGGCTACTAGCTGCTATACTTTCACTACCTATAGCTCGCTCTTGTCTTACACCTCAGCCATTGTCACAGGTAATTGACAAATAACAGTTCGGTACTTTTGTTTTAATACCGCGTATCATTTTTAACGAAATTTGAGTTTTGAGTGTTTCTACATTTATTTTTGATTCTGCATCAAATCATTTTAACAAAAAAATTACTTACAAGTTTAATTTACCATTAGCTGAAACTACGTATTAGATTTACTTGTTTTTAATTTCTAATAGTTAATAGTTAGCTTAAAAAGTAGCTGCTAGCTATTGTATTATTAGCCACAAAAGCTCTTCATATAAAAGTATTCCATGTAACTATATAAAATATAAAGCTTTTCTTTGCTCTCCTGTAAAATTTCCTTTTTGTCGAATACGTAATATTAAAATGAAGGTATCGAATTGCTATTATCGCTAATATTTCTCATTTATTATTGAGTCTGACACAAAATAATTCAATTATAGGTTTTACCACGGTTATGGCCATTTCTTAGTCATTCTAGTTCGAGCGTACGCAAAGCCACCTTACAAACGCTGCAAACATTAACCGGAGATGACGGTGCTAATAATGAAAATAAGAAAGAACGATGGGGCGAAGGGGGCGCACTCGTATTACAAGAAGCTCTCCGTCATGTTTTCCAACGCGTATTGATCGAACACGTAACTGCCATACAAGACGTAGCTGAACGTGTTTGGGAAAATCTAGTCGTACAAAGCGATCTCGAATTGTTGTTGCACGCAGCGTGCCCTCTTGTCAGCACATGGCTCTGTCTTGCTATGCAACCAGAACACGTGCCATTTAACCCGAACTTACTTATGGCAATAAGCACTCTTAATAAAGGAACCAAGAGTAACCAAGTGATCGGCACTTGCGATGGACAATCAGATCCCAGTAACAACGGAGGGAATAACGCTGCAAGTGGAAACGTAAAGTCAGTATCTGAACTGAAAGTGTATATCGGTGGAATAGAGACTGTGGCGCAGAACATAAGGAAATCAAACGTAGTACAAGCTCGTTGTAGAGCCGCGCGAATGCTAGGGTTACTATCCCATTACGTAGTACAACCAGCACCAGGTGTTATTTACACACCGGACATACCTAGTCCTGCACTTTGTTACGCTAAAGTATTACTAGCGCACTTGAACTCGCGTTCCGCGTTGCAACGCACCGTCGCTGGGTTAACGATGTCTCACTGGGCGACCGTGAACGACATGAAACCGCCCGCGATACCGGATATTCTCAGGTATACAAATGAATCTTTTAACCTTATTCATATATAGCGCAATTATAATAATATTGTATTTGCTTAAAAGGGACAAACTCTTGGGGTGTTTAAACGAATGTGTATACTATGATGAGATCGCCGCATCTTTCACTCGGCTATTACACGACAGTCGTGATTACATTGCCACTCTCAAACATTATAAATTACCTATTCCTATCGCAATAGATGCATCGGGAGTAATGACGCTCGATCAAATTGCAAATCTTGCTGGGAAACCGATTTCAGAGCTTTGTGTCATGGGCAATGCAACTGGCTCCAGTGGACCGGGTGGAAACATTGGCGGCAGCCCCAGCACGATTAAACTGAAACCAAAGTTGATAGAGAGTTTAGAGGAGCGACGAAAAGCGTTGGAAGTCGGCGCCGCTGACACGGCAGCGCAGCAGCTTTCTTACAATGTTATGTCGATGGCGGCGCTGGCTGGCGCGGCCACGATGTTGCATTGTCTACCTCCGTCGCCACAACCACTTAATCCATTGGTGAAACCGCTGATGGAGGCTATTAAACGCGAAGAGAACGAAGAGTTACAAAAATTAGCTGCAAAGCATTTGTCGTACCTAGTTGACCTTTGTGTAGATAGAAAACCCTCTCCTAATGCAAAGGTATGCAAGAGGAAAATAGTTTCATATAAAAAAATTGGATATAATAAACATCGCCTTAGAGATGAATCTGTACATTCATTCTCGGGAAAAGAGTTTAAAGATTCCTCTAAAATGTGTCTGTAGATTCGTCTCTAAAAGCGTTTTGTTTAGGCTGTGGACCTTCATGCACTTATGGGAAATTTTAGTGTGCAAGAAAGGACTTAATCCAAGTGATGTGGAAAAATGTAGAAATAATCGAAAGATAAATACATTTTATAATATTTAAAGGATTAAATAAGTATTTATATAGGTTCTGTTTCCCTAATTCTATGTATAAAAATAGGAATTTGCATAAACATCCGCAGTCTAGTTATGATTATTATTTCTGTCTATTCTATAGATGTAACAATTCTTATAAATGATTGCATAAAAATTTCATGTCGTAGATATCGACCAATTTATGTACATTCCTATGCTCCGACTCTGAATTTACGCCTCGTGTAAGTGGCGATGCAGACGCCGCGGATCTTTTTGACGGAATTCTTACTTTAAGCAATAGACAGAAACATGCTGAAAGAGTGGCTTATAATCGAGGGGCAAACAGTGGAATCGGAGGTGGAAGAGGACCTGGTAGGCCACCTGCGACAGAAATCCCACTAGAAGAATTACTAGCTTGTGAAGAACCTGAAGCCAAAGCCGCCAGAACGCGTCGGCGTGGAGCTACTTTGGCACTTACAGCTATTGGTTTGTAAAAAACAATACAAATAAAATAACTACCATTACAAATCCTTTATAATACACATTTTTATAGCTACTCTTTTCGGTGATCAATTACCTACACGTTTACCATACCTCTGGGAATTAATATTACCAAGTATATTACGAGAGGAAGAAAAAATTACTGGTTGTGAAAATACTCAAGAGGAAGTAAATCAATTAATTTTTGGTTTACAAGTTTTAGAAATTATGGCTTCAAGCCTAGATAAAGCTTTATTACCCCCTGCTCTGGAATGTCTTTCATGCTTATGTAAATTATTGGCTCATCCATATAAAGCTGTTAGACACATGGCAGCGAGATGTATTGCCGTGTTAGCGACATTGGATACAGAAAAAGTAATATTTTCAATAGAATCTATTAAAATAAGATACATACTTAATATTTTACAAAATGAGTAATCACTCAACAATTTTTTGTAGGTTATAGTACATATGACGCGAAGTGTAATACCATTATTGGAAGTAACCGGTGGAGAAAAATTATATTCAACAACAGTAACAGCACCAACTGAAGTAGATTCTATAAGGCAAGGGGCAGCTGAAGCTTTAACTTGCCTTGTCGAGAGTTTAGGTGTTAACATAGTCCCTTATGCTGTACTTTTTATGGTTCCTTTACTGGGACGTATGAGCGATCAAAATCAAGCTGTGAGATTAGCCTGCAGTGCCACGTTTGCAACACTCGTACAACTTTTACCTCTTGATCCTGGTGCAATTTCGTGTCCGCCAGATTTAGTGTAAGTAAATCTAATTTCTTGAAAACTTCGTGTAATTATGTTTTTCGGTGTGATACAATTGGAGATTTTTTTCCAGAGAGAAGAAAGCTCAAGAACGACGGTTCTTAGAACAACTTCTAAATCCACGCAGTATTCCAGACACAGAATTGCCAATTCCTGTAGCCGCGGAATTGCGTTCTTATCAACGTCAAGGCTTAAACTGGCTCAACTTTTTGAATCGTTACCGACTTCATGGTGTCCTGTGTGACGATATGGGTCTTGGAAAGACGTTACAAACTCTCTGCATACTAGCTTTAGATCATCATCGTAACCCTCATGCTCCACCAAGTTTAGTAGTATGTCCACCAACGTTAACTGGACATTGGGTATACGAGGCAGAAAAATTCTTCGAACCTAAAGATCTTTTAGTCTTACAATACGCTGGTACACCTCCCGAACGTGAGAAACTACGACCAAAGGTCACTTACCATAGGCTGATCGTTGCTAGTTACGACATAGTGCGAAAAGATATCGATTACTTCGAGACACGTCAGTGGAATTACTGTGTGCTCGACGAAGGTCATGTTATAAAAAATGGGAAGACGAAAAGTGCAAAAGCGACCAAACGATTGCACGCCAATCACAGGCTCATATTGTCAGGAACTCCTGTACAGAATGACGTGCTTGAACTGTGGTCCTTGTTCGACTTTTTAATGCCAGGTTTTCTGGGCACTGAAAAACAATTCGCAGCAAAATACTCACGTCCAATTCTAGCATGCAGAGAACCGAAAGCTGGACCAAAAGAACAGGAGGCGGGTGCTTTGGCTATGGAAGCATTACATAGACAGGTAATACTCATTTTTCATTTCTTAGTGCATTTTTAAGATACAATTCTACTAAAACAACACTAGACAACATTGTTGTACACATTATTACTTAATTCTTCAAGGACATTTTCGTCTGTAGAAACATTATGCAAATGACAATTCTATCTCATTAGAAAGCTTGTATTTTTTTAGTTAAACTGTATATATATATTTTACAATTGGAAAATGATTTAAAGAAATTCTACTGTATCTTTACTTCTAACCTCTCTTTAAGATGTTTAGGAATTATATCAAATAATATAATGTATTTCGGTATAGGTTCTACCATTTCTACTTAGACGGAACAAAGAGGACGTTCTTCAAGATTTACCACCCAAAATCACACAAGATTATTACTGTGATTTATCACCTCTACAGCGTACATTATACGAAGATTTTCGTACACGACATTCTGCTACTTTGTTGTCTGCGTCCTGTACTTCATCTTCGAACGATCCGCAAGGAGGTCACGTGTTCGAAGCATTACGATATCTACGTAATGTTTGTAATCATCCTAAATTGGTTCTAAATCCAAAGCACCCGTTATATCAGACGGTTGGTATTATATTTATATTAAAATTACTTGCTCATGATATCAATCCAACAACATTTATATTACTTAATCCAGGTATCCAACACATTGAAACAACAAAAGAGTACATTAGCCGACATAGAGCATGGAGCTAAATTACCTGCCTTGAAACAGTTACTGTTGGATTGTGGTATAGGACAGCCGCAACAGCAACAAAATCGCAATTCCGTGGCCACTAGCGGCACGCCAGATAACCAACCGCCACAGCAGCAACAGTTAGTGAGCCAACATCGAGCTCTGATCTTCTGCCAATTAAAAGCAATGCTGGATATCGTGGAGAAGGATCTTCTACGGACACATCTACCGACAGTTACATATCTTCGATTAGATGGAAGTATACCAGCAACGCAAAGGCATTCCGTGGTAGCACGTTTCAATGCTGATCCATCGATAGATGTTCTTTTATTGACAACACAAGTCGGTGGTCTTGGACTGAATTTAACTGGCGCAGATACTGTTATATTCGTGGAGCATGACTGGAATCCTATGAAAGATCTTCAGGCGATGGATCGAGCGCATCGTATAGGACAGAAGAAGGTAGTTAATGTGTATAGATTGATCACGAGGTCAACAGTGGAAGAAAAAATCATGGGACTTCAGAAATTTAAACTTCTTACTGCAAATACTGTGATTTCGACGGAGAATGCGTCCCTGGAAACAATGGCCACCGATCAGGTAACTTGTATACATTATCGTGTGAAAACTACAAATAAAAATCTGTTAACTTTTGGTAAAACTTTACTTATGATTTCTTACAGTTATTGGACTTGTTTTCGTTAGACAATGGGAAAGGAAAGAAATCAGATGCACAGGATGATACAATGTCGAAAATTGCTGGTGTTCCTGGTATTAGTCGGTCTGTCCTAGAAATTCTTCCCGAATTATGGGAACAACAGCAGTATGACGACGAATATGATTTTGATTCATTTTTATCAACTTTGAAGTCTGACAACCAGTGAACTCTTATCAATTATATGTCAGTATCATTTGAATTACATGATAATCTAGCAATGTTTATACGTATTTAGAAATTGATCAAATTGAGTGAGCGAGGCACTTAAAATTGTTACTTCGATTTACGAAGAAAAAAAAAAAAAGAGTACAAACAATTTATATTTTTAAGAAAATACTCTTATTCAGTCACAAATCCACAAATGTAAAAAAAATTGTCGAAACTTTTAAGAATTAAAAAATTGTTGAGATTCGAATAATACTCAGAGTGATTTGAAAGTACAATATCTGTAGCCAGTATAGTGACTGTTATGTAAAAAGTCATAAAAATGTTCTTTCTAAATACGAAGGTATTAATATAAATTAAAATGGTAATTTCAAGTGTCTCGCCCTGTATATTACTAAGTGAACTCACGCAGATCAAATTCAGTTAACAACAAAAGAATCTATGACCCTAATTTAATGGACTGAAACTAATGAATATTCTTTTAGTAGAATCATGTAAGAAAATGTACGAATACTTATTGAAAAGATTCTGATAAATAAGTTGCGGATTATATCGATTAAGTATCATAAGTAAGCGAGTTTTGTTTATTTATAATAACTTATAAAAATGTCGATACAATTACAATTCCGTATTTGTACCAAATGACACCACGGTGCATGTTTTATTTATATATATATATATATTATATATTATACTAGTTTCTCTTTTTTAAACACCATTTCTATGCCATTAATGATGTTTCAGTAAAATGGCAATGTCAGCTGTCTTTATTCACTACTGAATTTCTTTTCAACAGGTGCCACCTGTCGTATTATATGATTCCCAGTATTGACCATATTTCAAACTATCACAATGTTGTCTCATTTGCATTTAAAGTTCATAGCTTCGATATACAGTGTGGATCCAAGTTCCCAGCTGCAAACACATTATGTGGATCTAAATGAGCTTTAGCTGCCCTGTACAAGGACACTCCTGCTTCCCCAACAGCGTCTGAATAGAAACAAGAACGTAGTTTGCCTACACCATGGTGGTGAGACAGAGAACCACCATTAGCAAGAATTTCTTCACGAGCCATATGTTCGATCATTTCGTATGTATTAACAGGGTCTTCAAGCTCCGAGTAATTGAACGCCATATAAAAGTACACGCAACAACCTTCGTCGTAAGTTTGCGTGATGCGACAGGAGATAAAATAATTCTTGATGCCGCGTAAACAGCATTCTCTGACGACACGCGATTTCACGTTCCTGCATAATGATAAAGTTCGATTCCAGGAAACTGAAGTTTCAAAGGACTCGGCCAAGACAAAGAAATCTAAACCAAGATCTCTAATATAAGCTATGACGAAGGTTAAAACATAACCTCGTTCGCCGTTTGTTTCTCCAGCGGGTACACCATTATGTTTCTTTGCAATGCTATAAATTTTTTGTTCCTGTGCCGCAACCTCAGCCGCCACGTCGCCTTCGAATAACAACGTGGCGACACATATTTGGTCCCATTTAAAACGTTTTATCCTTGTGATATAGGCTTGCTTCAACCCTTGCAAGATCAAACCACCCCAACCTGTTCCAGGTCGTAGAACTTGACCAAACTGAAACTGTTCATTGTCCATTAAACGTATACTGGCTGGTTGGCATCGTTCCTTGGCTATCTGTTTGTGAGTATGAGGAATTAATAATTTTTTACGCTGTTTAGTAAAGTAACTGGTAATAATAATTTACCTGACGTAATGCCGCTACACCGGTTTGGAAATTCGGGAAAACTATGCTACCGTATTTGATTACTTTTGGTATTGGCCTAATCTTCAAAACTACTTCGGTGACGACGCCTAAAGTCCCTTCACTTCCGAGAATTATATGGTCAAAGTCGGGACCACAAGAGGCTCGAGGCACCATTATACCTCTTTCCAATGTTATTTCAGGATCTTCCGTTCTACCAGTGACCATCCTAATTCGTACGACTAGATCCTCAATGTTTCCATAGCGGTTCTTCTTCATACCACTAGCCCTCGTCGCGACCCAGCCACCTAAACTGTTCTTTCAAAAAATAGGGACGATTATGCCAGTAATAGTTAACTAATTCACGATATTTTATATAATTCTGTGTCCCTTAATAAATGAGTAATGCTTTAGGGATTGACTCAGCACTTAAAAATAATGAAGAGTTCACATGAACATGTCTTACTCGACCTTGTTTACGAGATATGTGGGAAGTTAATAAGTGTTGAAATACTTTGACATAAGATTGACGAGGGTCTCAACAAATTCAAGGAACATTAAGGAGTATTGGAAGAGTAGTCACATGAATGACAAGACGTCACCAGGCATATGTCGAAATGCAAAGTATTCATTTTAAGCATCTTCTGAGAAGGTAATCAGATACGAAATAAACTTGCTATATCTCGTACACAAGGTGAAATAAGATATGTGTTTATATGAACTTCTATTCATTTATTTTAGGTACTGAATTAGACCCTGAAAAATTACCCACTTATTATGGGAGACCCTGTATATGATGATGACAAGAATAATTTAGTAAATTAGGCTTGTTCTTTAAGAGGGTTGTATTTAATATGATATTATGTACCTAGAAAACTCGTAAGAATCAGGTTCATGACCAGAAGTCAGACCTTGAAGACGAAGCTGTTTTTCAAGATCCTGACCAATGATACCAGATTCGCAACAAGCAATTAAATTTTCTCTGTCTATCCATAATATTCTATTCATCTGTGAAGTGTCCAGTAAAATGATTGTTCGTCGCTCATTCGTTGGACAAGCCGCAGCGCCACTGACGCTTGTTCCACCTCCAAATGGAATACACACTGATCCGTATCGAGCGCATAGTTTAATTATTTTGACAACATCCTCATGGCACTCTAGGAACAGATTACAGAACTGCTGATAGTAAAATCTTAGTACTTGAAAAAATCACTACAATATAAACCATAATCTTATTGAGTGCACACAATACTCGTGAAGCTAGATTATTATTCATTAAAATAATAAGAGAATAAAAATACTCAAATACAATAAAAGGTATTAATAACTATGTGATATTTGCATATAACTTATGAATGTACTACATCATCAGAATGAGTAGTGATTGCCTTGTTCGAATGAATTCAATCCTCAATAAAATATGGACAATGAATTAAACATTGAGGAAGAATATTATGTTAAGTATACAGTGTTTCCTTTACATCTGCAATTTAATTAATTATCCCAAATTACTTAAACATGACAACTATAATTTTAAAAAACAGTGTCGAAAAAATACATCAGTAAAAATTAATTTCAGACTTCAAATTTAATTTTAAAAATGACAGTATACCTTATTGGGTATCTGCATAGCAGTCATATTATAACTCTTAATGTGCTGTATTTATAATTCTCAAAATTTATATAGCAAGCATTTAAATACTGCCCGTCAGCTTTATAAATAGTGATCATAAAAATTCTACAAAGGTACATAATTATCGACTCCAGCATAGTTACTTCTTATGATTCTCAAATTTAATCACTGAAATGTAAATTAAAAAACAAACATCGTTGCTTCCTTCTGTGCGATTTTCTACTTCGTTAGTTGACCCAACTCATTCATATCTCATTCACAACTCGTGTATTCGTATATACATACGTCTTTCAGAAATTACATGATGCATCTAAGTCAAGGTTCGAGAACTCCCACCACAACTTTAGTCGATAATTCTATAGAGTTAAAACTCCAGCCGAACAATACAGGCATAAAAAACAATAAATAAAGAACAGTACTAATAAAACTGTACTTAAGCAATAACTAGAATCTATGTCATGTACAGAGTGTTTCAAAATAAACTGGTCCATGAAGTAATCGTTGTTAAAACAGGGTAAGGAAACACTTTCAAAACAGATCTTAAATTATAAGTATTAACATAGTTTTAATGCATGACTTACTTGGCCAGAGGATTATGTCTGGTATGCGCTTGAACATTCCATGTCTCAGAGTAAAAATTTCTCGCAACGTGTGACCGTGGGCTCTGACCAACCGATCGATACCTTTCATCGAATATTCAATTTTTAATTCCTGAATCGCCTCTAATAGATCCGGCGATATAACCGGTTCTGGTAAATTTGTGGGTATCGGTTGAGGTGGAAGTTGCTTCTCCAATTTCACGTTAAATGTATCCTGAACCCATTGAGTGAAATACGGAAGTTCCGAGCCCCCAATTGGATATCTGCGAAGAAAACATCCCTTGAAATTGCTCAGTGATGCTGAAGACAAAAATGACCCAGTTACGGATGCCTTAAGTGTAATAACTAGGAAGTGAATTGTAAATTCAAGCTTTTCATTTAATGGCTACAATCCAAAATATACTGTATTTTTATTGACTGTTTTCTGTGACTGAATTAACGCTGCTTATACTAAATTTGGAAATAATATTATACGTCGTAAATTCAAATTAAGCCATGGAGAAACACATTAACATTAATGCGTGTCACGTTCAACTTGTGAAAAATTTAATTTGAATGTTATTTTTTAACATTTTTTACGACACAAATTCTCCTTAAAGAGGGTCGTTAAATAATTCATTTGTAAAGGTTTGCCTGTGCTTTATCGCTAGTCTGGTACATATTTTCTTAAGGTTGCAGCAAATAGAAACGCATAAAATACTGCTATATATTACGTATTTTATAATTATATATTTTTAACAGGGAAAAAGTGTAAGGTAATTCAAATAAAGTATTTTCATGTTACACGTATGGTGTTTAATCAGCATATCTTATCGTTGCGATTACTAAGCTAATCATTTGCTTCCTCGGGACTAGCCATAGTTACAATATATTAGTATATGGTACTCATTGAATTTTGTCACCAAAGTAGATAAAATAGGACTCAAAACAAATCTAACTATCAAAGGCAATATTATTTTTATGATTATTCAGTTCTGTGTATTTACCACGTGGAAATTAATTTAAATATAAAAATAGTATAAGAAATTAAAGCTCTATAATACAAATCGTAGCTACACGAGTTTACCATAACATTATAATCGTTTAAAATTAGTACTTTCTGAAGCGTAATCTGAAATTCAACAAAGAGACATTTAACATATCCTGGAGAAAAAAGTAGACTACAGTGAATCTATTAAATAAAAAAAAGTCTTCGACAGAAAATTATGCGAGACGGAAACGTCCAGCTGGAGTGGTCCAGCAGCGCGGCGCCCCTTTCGAAATTAACACTTTCGGCTTCATCCGTGTCTCCAGTTCGTTCGCGCTCATTAGAATTCATTTACGGTGCCGAGACACACGGAGATTACACTGTGTCAAATTTACCAAGGCTGACAAGCATAACGAAGATGGAATGCCTCGCCTGTCCGAAAAGATGTTGGCATGACAGAAGAATTAATAATTAATATCGATCTCAAATATCGACCTGAGTATAAATTAGGTCTAGATTTATTGCCACGACTATAAACCAGTCTAGGATCAAAACATTATCAAGTGTTGTTTAGTATATTTCACTAAGGTTTTATGGATCCTCTGTTACCAAAGAGGGTGCAGTTATTCATTACATTTTTCATAACAGCAATTGTCGCGTTCCTGGCGAACTCGTTACCTAATTTTACTGCATATGTGAGATACCCTCCACTTATTTAGGGCCCTAGGCTCTATGAAACGAGAGGCATTTATGCAAGTTAACAGAAAATTAGTGAGAATAATAGTCCGCCTTCAAAAGCAGTGGTGTGTTTTAATTATTTCAGGGACCAAATGCGGGTGTAACTTAAATTTTTATTTGTATAGTGAAATCTAGAGTTCTAAGTACGGAAATTCTTTGAGTGCGTCATGAATAATATTGTATATAGATTGTATTATTCAAAATTTATTATTTTTATACTAAAAAAGGAGTTTGAAAAAGTACAATAAATCCTGATAAAAACTGTGAATTTAAGCTGCACTTTAAATGAGAAGTGTTTCTTTTTTTAAGAGTGACATTATAATTTGTAACTTTATTTATGCGTCATCTTATACATATAAACTTGCACAATTTCAGCCATAAGAAATCTTTACTCAAAAATAAATAAAATATGTTCACCAATTCATAAATTTCACTACTGGTTAAGAAGCATTCAAGAAAAAAACAGACAAAAAATATGAAGTATTTCAAAGATATTATAGTGTGAGTTAAAAGCATATGCACACCTTAAAATATGATGCTTCTAAAGTTCAAATCTGCACCTTGAATTCTGTTTTTTTTTTAATCTGTCATAAATTTTTGCATGAATTATCGCGCGAATTTAAATTGATCTGTTGCATATCCAAAATTCTTTACTAATTTTATGCAAAGTGCATTATACGCTGAAATTTAAAAATTCATATATTCATATGGTGTCCTTACTTTCTTGTATCCCACTGCTAATTAATACTATCATACTATTATCAGAACCTGTTTCAATTTACACGCGTAATCAAAACTTGCTTTCGTTCACACATTTCGTAATATAAAAGCGATTTATTATTCATAATGCTCTAAACGCAATACTGAAACACGTTTTTTCTTCATAATCGAGAAAAGTAGAGACAAAATTCTCGCTAACTTAACTTTTTCTGCTATAGCTACTAAATAAACATATTCATTTTTTTAAAATTGTCAAAACTGCTACTGCGAAATGATAAAGTATAATTCATTTTCATAATTAAAATATGCAATTGTCCTTAACATTCTTTTGCTGTTGATCAATGCATATATTTGGCCATTATTGCCACACTATTTTCAGTATTTTTGCAAAACCAATTACAACAGAAAACCAAAGTATTTCAAAGTACAATAATGTTATCTTCAAATTAAAATAGAGAATGGAAAATAATACTTCATTTTAAAATAAAATGTCTCCTGCTCAACGGAAATCGAATGAGCATGCAACAGGCTTACGTATAGTGCGATGAATGCAACATACACTCGTGCATACTGAGAATGCTAATTTCTTTTTATGACAAATCTTTGGCAATGTAAATGCCAATCAACACCGATTAAATTTTCTCTCCCTTAATTTAACTACTCATTCTCTGATTTGAAGCTATTTTCAATGAATTAATTATACCTGAACAAAGAATAATAAAAGAAAAGACAAAAGAACCATCATAAAAACTTTTAATGAGTTTCTTTTAATATTTCATTAAATTTCGTTTTTTTCTTTTCACGATATTTGCATCATATTTGAATGAAGCATGAAAATTACACAAATCGATACTCTTCGCAAACCATGAAAAGTAAAGTTAACAAATCATCAAATGACCTCAACTTACAAGAACTTATCTTCGATGCAGTCTTGTGTCGACTTGCATAATACTGTGTATTTTAATTTTCAAAGTAGTGTTTGCAATAGAGGATCTTTGAACATGCATTTTTATACTACGAAGAATCTAAAAATACGGTTTCGTAAGAATTCATTGCCTACATGGCTAATGGTATTATTTGTTTGGTTTAGAGCTTAAATAAATCTTAGCTTTAACGCAATCGAACCACTCCATGAATACTGGAAGACATTATTACGAAAAAAATCTTTTAAGTATACTACGTGATGCAACTGCAGTTCAATATTTTTGCAGCAATAGAAAACTGTTAAATATAAATTCAATTAATTCTGACGTGATTTTGCAACGTAAGAACATAATTTTTTCCTTCTCTTACTGTGGAGGTAAATAATTTGTTTTACTTCCCCAGTACGATCGAATTCAAGTTGAAACTTTTGATTGTTCAAATTTTTAATTTACATATTGTCAAAATTCTTTCATGTACTTATTTCAATTTTCTAAATTTCAACTCTTAGAAATCTGTATTTGAACTTTCAATAAGCCTAACTCAGTATGGTAAGGATTGATACTTTACACACATTTTATTACGGATAAGTAAGCATTCTAGAAAATAACTCCACTTAAATAATACACTATATTATAATAATAATATAGTATTAATATAATTAATAAAATAATAAACTATTTTCCACCTAAATATTTGAGGTATTTACGAGGACATAAAAAATTATTTAAAGTACTGTAAACTGTTCGAAAGTGTTAAATGGTCAAACGTAATTGTAGGAAATGTTAATTACCAATTAAATTATTATAATTAATAATTATTACAAATACGAAAAAGTAAAAGATAAAAGAAGAGTACAAAATTAACAAGCAATTTCAGTTAACTAATCATAGACTTTAACTCATTTGCATTATTTACAGATATGCATATACGCGCGATTTTCCTGGTCATTATCACCAGAGCAAATATATACGCGCATTCATACT
The DNA here is from genome assembly GCF_051401765.1 of Calliopsis andreniformis. Taxonomy (NCBI): domain Eukaryota; kingdom Metazoa; phylum Arthropoda; class Insecta; order Hymenoptera; family Andrenidae; genus Calliopsis; species Calliopsis andreniformis. The sequence goes on from NC_135063.1 coordinate 7,954,175, forward strand.
GAGTAAAAAATACAATAAGGCAGAAAATGTCAGTACCATTTAATTTAATAAAAAAAAATTTGATGATAAAAGCATAGTTTTCATCGTATCGTATGATACAAGTGGATTACACACTAAGAGAGTAGAGATCTGTCGTGAACAAACAAAATACTATTGTCGTAATCGCCTGCAATTTCTTAGAGTTCCCATGTGAGCGCGGCAATTAAATATATAGAAAGAGCAAATGGTATCTTCAGGTATGTCCCCATTTGAGAATTTCGTACGACAATTACTACTCTCAAATTGTGTATCCATCTCAAACAGTAACTCTCAAAGACAGTGTCCACGGAAGCAACTCACGATTCTCAAGTGGACATGTAGCTTTATGAGTTCTGGTTACATCTGGAAAAAGTTCATTCATACCACTTAAACTTACATCAAGAACTTCAATGAATCAACTTTTACCGTCGAGTATAATTGGGCAATGAATTAAAAAGATTCTGCATTTCTTTAAGAAAGTTCTTTTTAAAAATGCAGCTTTTGAAAATAATTGAATAACTTTTGAAGCAAAATTTAAAATGTAGATTGTTTATGAATCACGCGATATTTATCATTCAACTGTAAATTTATGTAAATAGAAATAGCATTTTTTTAAAACCTGCTTCAATGTAATACGAATATTTAAAGTATTTAAAAATTATTAAGATAAAAGTTATTAATATAGTATCCGAGTTTCTTGTTCATTCTTTGTAAGAAAGTAGAAAAAACATAGGATTCGCTTTCAAAAAATATCGATGGCTAAGAGCACTCATAAAACGACCTCCAGAAACATTTCTCTCTTATCATTTTATTCTCTTCTTTGAACAGTTTACTATGCTCTAAACAGTTTCTTCATACACCCACGAACACCAAAGACATTTACGTGAAATAGGTAAACCCATTTACGTGATCCATCCTACAGAAATATAAAAAGTACATCAAATTCTTCATACTTTCAACTTTCTCCCTGACCACCCTCCCTCAATTCAAAAATCACAGAACACCTTCCTTCAGTCAACAAAAACACAGAACTTATCAAAAAACCGCCACTCATAAATAAATACCTAAATACACGCATGCAGTTGTAAAAGACATACCTGTTGCCAGTGAACTCAAGTATTTGCTTTTCATTGACTCGGAACTCCGAATCCTTGTATCCCCAGCCATTCCACTTCAACAACTCCTGCCTTTAAACGTTCGAAAAAGAAAAATACGGTTATTCCACGTAGAACGACAACATTTAACAATAACAAAGAAAACTACTTCAAACGCAATTAAACAAACAGGCTCGAACTCGCCACACGTTCGGCGCGCAATTCTCGCACCACGTGACCGATCGGAACAGCCAATCGGCAAAAGGAGTAACAACTCGACGCACGACTATCTAGTGAGCGGAATCGATTTTTATGGGAAAACTACGAATCGTCAGAAAAGTTTCAATAACTCTCCAACACTTCCCCGTGGTTATTGCCGCGCGAACAGACAGCGCATAGGATCGCGCGATTATCACCGAGCTGGAGGGAAAAAATCCTATCGATTTTCTCGTCTCTCAATGGTAGAACAGCGCGAAGGGTGCTCCAGCTTCGGCACATCTGCCGATGAGTCAGCTGGTGCTCGCTCGAGGCGTGGCTACAAATATAATTTAAGGCACGCACGTGCTCGACCGTGTCGCGAGTATTTTCGCGAGCGCTGTCTCGGCCCGTGGTCGGATTCCGCGCGTCGCGACGCGAGCAAGAGATCGACGTGAAGCACTGACCTTTCCTTCGGCACGACACTCTCGAACCAGGTCGGCCCGTTTAAATGGTCCACGTCCTCCGCGGTCCCTTTCCTCGTGGTAGTCGACATGCCCTTAATTGACTGCGCCGCGAAGGGCCTAACCTTTCGACACCGCACAACACACGGCCTGTATGTTCCTGCTGACGAGCGCGCGCCTTCGCGGCACTGCGTTGACTATCGACACGCGCACCGGCGTACCAAATTTAAATCAATAGAGCCCCCGCCCTAAGGCCGCCCGCCCACCGATGGATCTCCTTCACGTGAAAGGGACCAATCGCTTATGACCGACACAGCATTCCCTCGTCGTAAATGACGAACGATCTCCACCTACTAACCGGCTGCAGAGCCGACTCACCGCGATCAGCGTTCTTTGCTCGCATGTCCCCTGATGCACGCTCGCTCACGTCGCGCCGGGTTGAGGGATTCTTTCCATGAAAGGGATTTCCCGCGCGCATGCGCCACTAGGCGAGGGACTCGTGCTCGCGATATCGGCGTTGCATAGTTACATTCAATCCGGTTCACTCGAGTAATTACGTATCTGTGGTATGGGGCGAGACAGCGTGGGCCACGTACCTATACATTTTCTGATCTCGAGGTGTTGACACTCGAAATTTGGAATTTTTTTATGCGAATGAGTTACTGTTATGTCGCGTGAATACATGTTTATATTGTAGCAAATTTGTTTTATGTTATAGCAAAATAGGTTTAAAGCAGAGAACCTCGGTTTATAGTATGGATTTGGTGGGATTTGGTTAGTCTGTAACATGAATTCACGTACGCGACAGTAATGTGTTCACAGCCTAATTGTCTTATAGGTATTTTTTATGGTTTAAGGGAGATAGTCCTTTAGGGCTGCTGCCTGACATTCAGCTGGAGCTGCTGTTTAATATTGCTGAAGCTGTGTACACCGTGTTGCATAGTGTATACAGTTTTAACAGTCTTAGCTAACTTTCAGACTGCAGCCTAGATTGAACACGAGCTAATCTGCTTGTGTCAAAGATATAACCAATGTAACTTCCATTTCGATTCTTGAGTGTCTTTTTAATATGTGACTTATGTTGTTTCACTTTAGAGACAAAATCACAGATATTTGGCTTTAATTGGACGATGAATAGTTTGGATGCAGGTATCGAATGACATGGTCATTGGGATCGAGTTATTTCAAAAGAATTTAATGAGGGGATATTGAAATTTCTTGGCAATTAAATTGTATGATTTTTAAGCGGAATTAAATATGTACATATGTCTTCAAGATATTTAAATATGATTTAATAAGTCACTAATAAATGAAGTGATACTTATTTTGTGGGTACTTTTTATTCGGAAATTTAAATTTTATTCATAAATTTTTTCCAAATCGTTATAAATATTTAAACTTTGTTATGTATGCGTTTCTAGTGCATGAGTTCAGAGTACACCCACGCATGCAGATTCGTATATAAACATAACCTAAAGTAATATCAATCACGTGGATAAGACGTTAAGTGCAAAATGCAGCGGAGATTACTCAATGTAAATAGGGTACCTGGCCAACCAAAAAAACGCAGAAAAATTACGCTCGTATTTGATGAGAAGAAAAGACGGTAATTATATTAGTCAATTGTTGAGGTTAAAAAGGTTATGAGCAATGTAAACATTTTATACTTTTAAACACAGAGAATTTTTGAAAGGATTTCGTAAGAGAAAATTAGAGCGTCGGAAGAAAGCCCAAGAGGAGTTGCAGAAGCAATTAAAGGAAGAACGAAAAAGAATCAAACATGAGGTAAATATCTACAACACGACAGAAAAAGAGGGGTTAAGGTTAAGGATATACAGCACTAAAAAGAAAAGAATAAAAATAAAAATTTAACAAATTAATACATTAAACTTTATTCATGCTATATGAATTACAAAATTCTGCTTTCAATTATTCATTTGTAATAATGGAACATATTTTAGGCAAAAGAACAATACAAAAAATTATTATCACATCGTGATATTCCTGAAATTCAAGAATTATTGTCCCAGCAAGAATATGAAACAGAAGGGCACACTATTAGCATATTAGAGTTAAATGTTGCAGATCTTGCAGAAAAAAATGCAATGATTGGTGAAAATAGAGGTATTACTGAAGAAGATGATAAAGATGAAGAAAAAAGTGATGACAATTCTGAAGATGAAGAAATTGTTGGAATGTCATTAAATGAAAAGAAACAAGTTTCAAAGCAGCCAGAAGATCAGCAGATTACAAGTAAGAAAGAATTAAAAAAAAGAGTTAAAAAAGCTGCATTAGAACAAGTGAAAAAGAGTAAAGCATTTCAAAAGAAGCAACAGTTAGAACGTCAGAAGAATAAAAAAGAAAGCAAAAGAAAACTCAAGAGACTAGAAATCGCTCAGAAACGTGGTGGGAAGTTTAAAAAAAAGAAATCAAGTCGCTAAATTCTTTGAATTTTGTTTTCTAAATATTGTAAATAAATACAGTTTATAATGAAAGTTCTTAAATAATTATTTCTTCTTCTTTGCTCCATCTTTCCCAGCAGATGGACATATATCTTTATTGAGGCATTCACTACATTTAGGAAATCTTGGTACACAGATCTCTTGCCCAAATCCAACAAGTAAATGATTCACTTCACTCCATTGATCTCTTGGAAGCCATTCTTCCAATGCAACCCTTGTCTCCTCTGGGGTTTTTGTTGGTTTCTTTACCCATCCTATTCTGTTACAAATACGGTGCACATGAGTATCCACACCAATTCCAGAAACTTCACCCCATGCTATTTGCATACAGATATGAGCCATCTTTGGTCCTACTCCAGGTAGTTCACACAGTTCCTTTATTGTTTTTGGTATATCACTTTCATATTTATCCATTAAAATTACAGATGTTCTCTTAATATATTCCACCTTTCTCTGCAAACAAATTTTATTAAATACTTTTATTCAAATCTTTCTCTCTTCCATAAACTGCATAAAATGACATAAAATCTCATAAACACAATATAAACCATACCTTATAAAACCCTACTGGATATATAAGCTTCCCAAGAACATCATCTGGTGTGGCTGCTAGCACATCTGGAGTACAGCCATAAGTGTTTAATCTTTGCATAGCTGCATGTGTAACTTGGTCCTTAGTCTGACTACTCAGCATTAATGCAACTAACGATTGAAATCTAGAAACTTTGGCACTGGCTTTGGGATCAGCACATTTATGACAACCCATTTCATCTACAGGTGCTGTTCTATGTTTCCTCATTTCTTTAATATACTCTAAAGTAGTTTCCCAATTTGGTGGCATCCAATTATTTCCCTCTGTCTTAATCTCTTTCTTTATGTCTACATTCTCTGAATTTTCAACTTTTACCTCAAAATTCTTCGTATCGTTCGCATCTTCTGTTTCCTCACACTTTATTTTTACCGGTGTGCGCCTTTTCCTTTCTGGCTTCTTTGGCGATATGTTTTCTTCTTTAAAATATTTCGATGTATCTGATGAATCTGTATCGCTGGATTTATTTGCAGATCGTAAAGATCTCGGTGTCGTAAGAGTATCAAGTTTTAATTTCTTGCTCATCTTCAATGTATTATAGTATAACAGCATATAAACTTAAGTCCTTCTTGCGGTAATAATGCACGCAATAGATGTGACAGTTGACATATTTCAAAGGTAACATAACCTTCCGCGTCTTCTTTATTGTTTACTCGACTATGGCGTAATAATTTTTTACTTAAACGCAAAATTGTATAAATTTATAAATGTGTATTTACATGCTATATAGTAGCATTACTGGAAAATGTCAGTAAAGTAAACGAAAGTTTGAAGGTATCATGCAATCTGCGCATGTGCACAGAAGTAATGGCAAAACTTAAAATTCGTAGTCTTTCGTGTGTTTACTACTGTATTTTATTCAGAATACGGATAAATGAAATAAATAAAATAATATTATAGAAATCATATCTTTTACAGAAAAAAAATGTAATCGGGAAGGTCTACGTGTTGTTTTTCAATTGTTTATTTTTTTTACATAATGAGAATACTTACATAAACAAATTCATAAATCATTAGCTAACATAATATGGATTTCACATAAATCATTAAAAAACTAATGACATTACATATAACGTCATTTTATGATAGCATTGAATCCAGACAAAGCTTTCAGAAAATTTTCTGAATTTTTGCTTAAAAATATATTTGCTTATAAGTTCTTCTTAAGAAATAACATAATCGTGCTTTTTTACGAGTGTTATGTTTTATTCGATTTATATAACTTATGAAACGTTAAAACTAAATGATATTATTTGTAAACAATATATTTTTATATACGATGAAAATTGGTCTTTTATCGTAAATGTATTTTTAAATAAAATTATACATATGCATAAATAAAAATTTGTTACTTAAAAAGATTTCGATAATCTTTTTAAATTTGTAGCTGATGATCAAAACATTCTGACCACGTTTTATCTTATATATACAGAATATTACACAGTCTCAATAGATATAAGAAAAATTGGTAAAACAGAGTCCAAAATTTCATTAAAAAGATAAAATATTTGTATTATAAAAACGTACTTGTATTATAAGGAGCATACGTGTTAATTAAGTTGTATACAATTTGGTGTATTAATTATAAAATAACAAAAAATATAAAATGGACAAAGTGATGTAACAAAAATTGTGCAGTGCATTCCCTTCACTGCTCCATATCATACCCATTCCACCTTAATTTTACCTTGTATCATAATTTATGTATGTTATCCTAATATATACATGTTTATTTATTTTGTTAGTCCACCCATGTCTTTATAGCCCATTCTCCTTCATATACATATACGTGAGCAAATGCTTTGTTATGAATATTGTCAGTCACACTTAATGCTGTCATTATATTTGATTTGGACAGAATAATATAAAATATCACTTGTTTATACATGCATCATGATTGGTCTTTTCTTTAAGGCCAATACCATACTAGTACAATCCACTATCATACCAACAACACTGGTATTGGTATTTACTACCAAGCATGCTATGCATTTAAATGATAAAGAAAATCATTTTTTGAAAAATAGTTCATATTATATTTTAAACCATTTCACTTGACCACTTCTCATATCTGGATCCAATGCTTATCTAACATATCACCAATAATAATGGACGGAGTGGAGGAATGCATAAATAAAAGCAATGGATTAACATATAGGACTAAAATAAGTACGATAATTGAGACCTTATACTAGTACTTGTGCTTGTATCCTATAGAAATTAAATGTTGTAGTTTAGTAACTTTGCTCAGGCAAAAAAAAAAATAATTTGAATAACGATATTACATAATTGATATCTATTAATGTTGCTATTGGAGAAAATCAACAGGGTAAAATGCTTTTCTGTGTGGGCAAATCAGTTCTATGGCAAAATGGCAAAAACTGCGATTCAGGTTGGTTTGCATAAAATAAAAACAATGTCCATATCGTGTGTTCTTACTACACATCGATGTATGTAGTTAACTTCTGTACTCAACCTGAAATCTGATTAGCAATGGTATTAGGGCCGATAGAGACAGTCGGAGGGATCGTAGAATCTTGCATCAGTGTACGCGTTTCTTCCTCTTGATCGGAAAGCGGTATCGCTGGAGTATCATGGGAACTGGACTGCTTCAACTTCAATTGGCTCGGCAGCTCCGTGAGTACTGGCCCGTACTGCGAAGTGGAACCCACCAGCAAGTCAGTCGATGGATTCAAACCGCCCAACATCTTTCCTCATAGCAACGCGTATATAAGATAAAGAAACGAACGTACGAGCCAGAGCATGGATGGCTTCCCATAAATAAAACCAAACTCAAAATATAGTGTTATTAAAAATGTCTTGCCTACCTGACCACTACTTCCAACTATTCCACCTCTTGGAGATTTTCCACGACGGAAGAAGCGAAGCCAGGCCCAGATGAAACCCAACAGAAGTCCCACCAACATCATACCCGCACCTAAGGCTATAGAACTTTTCGCAGCATCTTCAACGTGTTCTTCTACATTCGTTGCAGATGTTGCCGGATGGTCATTCACCTTTATCTATAATTATTTTTTATTTTAAGAATATATATTATGTAATACACAAACATGACTATTTTTTTATTTATATTATATTTTTTATACAGGGAGTTTCAAAACATGCAAGCAAAATTTCAGAGGTATAGTTTTAGTTATCTTATTTCTGAATTACAACTACTTTTGTATAATACCAATTGAACATCTTTTTTATTTTAGTGCGCTCAAATTTATACTCACATGTTTTAGAAAACCTTATAAGCTTGTACACCATATGTTCAAGTTTTATTATTTACAGTGACTTTTATTTAAAAAAGAAACTAATTACTAATAAAATAAAATGTTAATTATAGTCTAACATTATCTCTAAGAGAATATAACAATAAATTTCACAAATTAATACATTAAGAAAAGTAAAATAAAAAAGCAATATTAGTTACTGATGTTATTGAAAAGTAATTATAAATTTATTAATACACCAATATTATTATTATTACAGTATACTGCTATCTTTATCACTAAGGAAAATCCTTTTAGCTCCAAAATTTCCAAATCTTGTATCAGTATTGATAAAAGCTAATACATGTCACAATTTGAAAAAAAAAGAAATAAATACATGTTAAATAAACTAAATGAATACTGTAATCTATTTTTATCCTATGTATTAATAACAGAAGCAAACCTGTTATTGTCTCCCTTAAACAAACATATACAAATTAATGTTTCTATAATACTCTTTTTCTATTTTTATGTATAAAATATACAGACACAGTCTAACCAGTGAACCCTGGAACACGTTGCATCTTGCATGCAGTAAAGATATTCATATTGAAAAGTTATTTAACAGTTTTTAAGTTACCTCTATTTTGTTTTCTCCTGTTGTGTCATCCGATACTAAACTGACCAGCATCGTCGTCAGGCCAGCAACGAAAAACGACAAAGAGACCGAAAATAATACCCATTCGAACCATTTCCTGGAGCTCAGTTTATGTCTGGATATGATCCTCCAGAAACCACTTCTCAAACCGCCGCCACCTCCAGCACCGTCACCTCCGCTATCGTACGTGTAACCCACTGTCGTGGGTTGATAAACAGCACCGCTGTCTGGCATATCCTCTCGCGATATATACGCAATTTTCACGGTTCCTCGTGCCTGACAAAGGGCACTTCACACACACTCGTTAAAACTGTTACTTAAGATCGCTTGATCAGAAACGGGCAAAAGGTGATATTGCCCGATAACGTGGTTCAACAGATTGTCAATGTGTCAGCTTTAGCAAACGTTTGCAATTACTTCTAGGCTTCTGTATACTACACTGCAAACTCAATTTTTCACTGTCCCAACGCTATATACATATATTCGCAATGCAGATACAACGTGCACGTATGACGTACGGACACTACGACGTCACGTATCACCCGCTGAGAGTGCCATAGATACCATGGATTAAAGTTATACGAGTGATATTAAGAGATTCGAATGTATCTACCTTTTCCGCGAATGTTACTGATCGCTCGAGCCGTGTGGTGGCACTACTATCTATCTCATCGAGGCGTTAACACGCATACGAGCGCGTATGATAAGAAATAAAAAATATATATATTAACTGTTTGATTGCAAGGATGATATGATTACACAAGGTGAATCATGATAATCTTTAAAAATAATCATGTATGTACTAAATTATCAGTTGTTTTAGCTATGTTGCAGATAAAACTTATCCTTTTTCAAGGGGATGTCCCTTTTTAAGGGTTCGTCAAGGCTGATCAGTAATCGAATTGTCCTCTGGTCACGTCTGGTGATCCTCAAAGGACTGATTAAAGAACCACAGCAAACTGCTCCTAAACTGGAAATAAATACATGCATACGTAATACAGGTTCATGGGAACACTATACTCTTTTTTTACGTTTTTTTCTGTCTACTATTATTTTAGGCGCAAATAATTCTCAACCAATCGCTATCTTGTTTGATCACTCCTTTTAGGATTACTAGTCAGGGCAATCCAAGGGTTACACCAAAGGTTAATCCAAGAACTCAGTTGCAGTGTTCAACACCTGTTGTTGAACACCTTGTATATCATCCCGACCAGAGAAGGGGATTTTCTATAAAATAATCATTACAGCAAGAATTTCTGCTATACCTATTGTTAACAACAATTGTCGTAATGTTAATATTTTTCTTGTATAGTAAGGGAGTTCATCCGCCCTCCGAGCATTGGACACAAAAATACATTGACCTGTAGATTTAATGGTTTAAACTTTGTATATTTTATAATTTCCCGCTGCACGATGAGGTAGTACTATATTTTGCAATATAAGATGACTAACAACTATTTCCTGATACTTTCTACCAAATTTTTATCTCATATCTGTGACTACAGTATCGGGTCTGTTTTCTAAGCCCGTGTAGAGCACCCTGTATATGATAGAATTACATATGCATATGTATAGTATGTACGTGTACACTTTGATATTCTAACGAGAAGCCGCTATATTTACGCGTATCAGCTGTGGAATGACAGGTAGGATAAAAAATGGCTGAGAATGGATTGGGGTCAAATGCTGGATCTCAAGAGTACCTTGCAACAGAAGTTATTAATTTAGATATCGAAGAGGTAATTAAATAATGTGATCACGCTGATACTTTAACTTGCAGACTTTATAGTTTTCAGTGTTTAGGTTATGTTCTTGTAGTTAATTTAACCGATTATTATTTGCTTTATGTTTATCATGATATACTATTAAAATAGTGTAACTATCATATTAAATATTTTTATGTCAATATTAAAATTTGTGTTTAGATTCTTATACACTTTCTACTTATGTATACCTTAAGTTTTTCATGTAGGTGTATAATTAAATTTGTCTTTATCATATGCAATTAGTATCATGTATAATTGAATTTATCAGTTCTCACTACTAAGGCTGTTAAAATTTACATCGGATTTGTCTATGTTAGTTGGACAACACAGAATATGCTATACCTGCTGTGGAAGAATTACCATCCTTAGAGAGTATATTGACAGAACCTGATTGTGCATCACTATCAGGAACAGAAGATGAATTTGGTTTAGCACCAGGAGAAAAACTAGGTAGCAGTGAAACAACAAGTGTTGGAAGTCATTTGTCATTAAACTCTCTTAATAAATCTAATAAAACGTCACAATCAACATCTTCTGGTGCTATTTTGAGACATGTTATACTCAAGGGAATATCTGCTCAAATTGTATCAGCAAGTGTAAGTTCATAGCCAAAAAATATTTAATACTTGAAATATTATAATTTGTATTTTACTTTATATATTTATGTATACTATATAAATTCTGTAAATGCATTTAACATTTAAAAGATTGTGGTATCTAAGTAAAAAATGATATTTATATAGGAAAAAGTCAATGCTGGTTTAGCAAGTGCTGTTGCTGCTGGAGGAAATATGTTAGTAGTTGGTACCAGTCATGGTTTGGTATTAGGTTTTGATTCTTCACAAACTCTAAGATGGTGTGATCAAGAAGCAAGGCATCAAGGATCTGTCTCTGCATTATGTTTCAATCATGATGGAAGCAGAATACTAGCTGGTTTTGCTAGAGGGCACATACTAATGATAGACAGTTCTAATGGAAAAGTATTAAGAACACTTACTGATGTTCACCCTCTTGACACAGCTGTGTTACATGTTAAAGTAAGATTCATATCCTTATATATTATATTACTGTTTAATTCATAATTATGTTACTTTCTTTATACTAACAGGACATTTTCTTTGCAGTTCACAGATTCACCAAAAGTAGCACTGTGTAGTGACAGTGGTGGATCAGTTTTTGAATTAAACTTCACAAGAGTTATGGGAGTCCGAGGTTGTGATAGCAGATGTTTATTTAGTGGATCAAAAGGTGAAGTGTGTACATTGGAACCTTTATTATTGAACCACCTGCCATCACATCCCTTGAAAAATTATACATTAGTAGCAATGGCAACGTTATCAAGGGTTTGTTATTTTGTAAAAGAAATTCTAAGGTGATGTCCAATATGTACATTGTACTTTAAATGTTTCAGGTAATAGTAGTTTGCATAAGGCCAAGAATGCGTGTTGTATTAACTCACGCTTTATCTGGTGCTCCTATAGCACCTCCACAATTATCCTGGCAACTTGTTGTTATACAAGCAGCAGATGCTTCTCGTGTAATTGACCCAGTTTTGGCTCTTGCAAGAGATGATGTAGTACACTTTTATCAAGTATGAATTTTACATAATTTTATGTATTATTTTATCATTGAAAAAGATATATTAATTGAATTTTTTTATTAGGTTTGCACTGAAGCTGGTTCAAGAGTAAAATTATCTCCTCTAAGAAGGATGACCCTACCATACACAATAAGTAATTTACGATGGTTAAATCCAAGATCATTAGCAGTATTGGATACTCAAGAGAGATTGCATCTAATAGATGTCAGAGCACAGGATAATTTGGAAACTTTAGACATGAGTCGTGTTGGTATTTCATATGCATCTAGCCATTTTAAAGGTTTATCCACGGGTGGAAATGTTTCAAAGGTACGTATCAGTTAAATAGTTAGTCTAATAGTAATTTAATTAAGATTATAATATTATTTTTAAAACTAGGCAATGGCATTGGCGGGTGAACGAGCATGCTACAATACTGTAGTGACATTCGGTACTCAACTTTTACTCTTGGGAACAAAAAGTTTACACGTAGTTTGTATAAGAACATGGACGGAACGACTAAGACACTTGACAATGCAGGTATGTACTCTAATAAGCGAAATAGGGTCGTAACTGCATAAAACATTATTCTTCATCATTCCAGAAAAGATTTCCAGAAGCACTAGCTTTAGGACTTTCTTTCTATCAAGATAAAGGTAAAGCAGTTGTCGGTCTCCGTGGTTCCAAGCATCGTCGTAAACAAATAGCTCGTGAAAAAGTTTGTCAAGTATTGATTCAATACATGGAAGAATTGAATCGTTCCCCTGCAGATGAAAGTGCAGATTCCGAAATAGTTATAACTTGTGTAGATTATTGTATACAATTAGAAAATACAGAATTATTGTTTGGAAAATTATGGGACCTAGTTTCGGAATCCGAAGGATTAAAAGCCAGTTATCTGCACGCTCTTGAAAGTCCTTTGCTAGACGGTAGTTTGCGATCTCGATTACCACCATTCATTGCTCAACAATTAGTTACTCTTTACGATCAGGAGGAAAAAGTGGACTCACTTCAAGCGATTATAGTACTGCTGGATGTTGATTGCTTAGATATTCATCAAGTAAGTAAATAAATTTTATTTTATTAAATAAGAAGAAAGTAATTTGGAAAAACTCTACAGGTAACAACGATTTGTCGTCAACGAAGTCTTTGGGAAGCTTTAATACATCTTCAAACGACAGCGTTAGGTGATTTCACTGCTCCGATTCATCAATTAGTGCCGATTTTACAAAGCCTGTTAAAAAATTCAAAAGATTCGTTAACTCGAGATAGCATACAGCTTGGCAATGCGATTCTGGTATATGCTAGCTGCTGTCTCGCTGGTCGTGGTTTTCCGAGAGACGAACTTCCTGAAGGAAAGTCTCAAAGAGCAAAAACGGATGTATTGAGAGCTCTACTTTCACAGCATTCGAGCTTGGCTAACGATACAGAAAGACAGTATCCATATCTAAGGACTTTATTGCAATTTGATGCAAAAGGGTTCCTTGACGTGATAGCAATTGCTTTTCAAGAACCAGAATTCACTTCAGAAATGGGTCTAAGGCAACGTCAGAGACTCATAGATATACTATTGACCATTGTTATGCCTAGCACACCACTTAGTCCAAGAAATACAGATTATATTACTGATGAACAAAGGAATTTAGTTTTAATATTTATAGCTAATGAAATTGCGGAAAATACGGTTAGCTTAGAACCTAGTATGTTAAATAAAATGATAGAAATACTCTGTACTGACTCAAGTGTGAGATCATCAAAAGAACTTAAGACTGATAAAGAGAACGCGATACTAGGATTATTGCGTTCCAAAAAACTACGAAATATATCCGATAATACTTTACTTAACTTGGCAGAGAGAGCTAACTTGTAAGTATACATTTGAATATACTTAAATCACTGAATAAAATAAAGCTACTTAATTTGTCACCCTCGATATTATTCAAGTTTATATTCATCGACTGTATTTACAAATAAACTGTTACAGTGTAAATTGTTTAATAATGTGTTCCAAGAAATTGTATAGCATTATTAATATTAATAGCATCATACGTAGTAACTTGTATCGCAGTATATAATGTTACAGTATGCGAGTTGCGGAACTCCTCTACAGTGCCAGAGAAGATTGGACTGCAGTTTGTAAATGTATGATACTGCATTCAGCCAGACATCATGACATTTGGCCCTGGCTGAAACACCTTCCTGCAAATTCATTGCAAGCAGTTGTAATGGCTAATGCTTCAGCATTAGTGGAAATCAATGCCAATCAATTTGCTCTGCTCATAGCGACACATATGCAAAATAAAGTTGACGAAATTTTACAAAAATTAGAGAGTACTCCAAACTTGCAATACAATCTGTTAGAAACATTGTATCAAATAGTTCAATATAAAGAAGAAGATATAACGTTAGAACTCACAACCGAATTATTAGAAAAATATTTGGAATTAATGTGTGAATTGCAGCCAGAACGTGTAAGTAAAAAATTGAATTACATCAAAATTATAAGCTATATTAATTCTAACTTTATTTTTTAAATTTAGGTAGTTGATCACGTTCAAGGAACTCATGGTTGTAGATTGGATGAAGCACTGAAGATAGTTCAGAAAGCAAATCATAAAGATGCTGAAGCAGTTATGCTAGAAAAGTTGGGTAACTATCAAGATGCGTTTGATATTCTTTTGAAAGAATTTCAAAATAATCTGGAACTGGTAAATTTATTTTACAAATTAATATAGCGATATAATTATAGGCGGTTGATTTACGTAAATTTAATAAACTTTTCTTTCAGTATTGCCAGGATAAAGTGTCAGAAAATGGTCCGATACATGCTGCAATACAGTTAGCGGGAATGTGCAGACGATCTGCTGGAAATCTAGATTGGATGCCGCTTGTAGAAACAATTCTTCGCACACATTCAAATAGTAATGATGAAAAAGGTAAATTTAAAAGCGGTATATTTATACTGTAGGGATTATTTTAATTTCGAACAAAATATAAAAAAATTCTTTTTGTTTACTAAGTATTAATACTAAATACTTTTTTCCCCAATCTATAATTGTTCACTTTTTAGTAATGGTAGTATATTTTCACGTTGTTTATAGAACATACATTAATTATTTTCAATGCATTGCAGTTGAAAAACTGAGTGGCAAATTACTAAGGATTGTATTAGAATTTCTTAGCGGTACAACAGCACTGTCAACTGTATTAGAACAAATATTAAAACATCCTTTAGCGACAAGCGGAACAATAGGTGACATAAGACAATTATTATCTGGGGTACTTACACATTCTCGATATGAACAAACTTTAGTGGAAACAACTGCGCGTCTGGTCAGTTTGGAGCTTCATAAGGCACTGAAAAAATCGTTAAAGTAATTTTGATAATTCATTTAACACAATAATTAATATTTGTATTAATATTGTATATTAATTATTTGTATACTAACTTCATATTTCCTTTAGGGAGGCAGGAAGAGGTTGTGCCAGTTTGTCAATTTTTTGTTCTATATGCAGACATTTGTTATCACAATGTGCAGACTACGCAGTAATTTTCAGTTGTGGGCATGGCTTTCATTCAGAATGCCTTGGAGAACCTAGGTCATGTTATAAGTGTCTGAATACAAAGGGGTGGGCACCCCTTGTTACGAATGTCATGCATACTACTCAACCATTTCGTGTAAGTAATTTTGTTTTTAAAGAAGAGTTCAAGGTATTGCTATAAATGAGTAAACTTAAAGTAGAATTATTTTACAGGAGCATAAACAAATTTTACCACCAGAATTTATGCGCCATAGAGATCTTTCTCTAAGACTTGCACCACCTACTTTACCAGATCTTGAGGGTATTTTTTAATCTAGTCTTTCGATATTAAAATTCAATATCACCTTTCTCAGTGGCATATAGCATTCTAATCATGAAAATGACTGCAGAATCTTCTATATTACACTGGATCTCTTACATTCATTCCATGAACATGATATTGTTTTATTCTACTTTGCATAAAAAAGTAGATAATAATTTTTAACAGAAGTCACTTTTATATATTTGTGAAGATATATCACTTTATCATACTTCTTCCACGTTATTAAACCTTTCATATTTAAATCATTCTTCTGCTTAGCAAGATTCAACTATCGTATGTTTGTATATTGTAAAGTAATATACTTGTATTGTGTATAGTATTGATAAGGACTTGTGTATTTTTATTGCTGTAAATTCTATTTGCCCAAATTGCAGCATGTTGCCAAATATCAGTCATTAAGAAAATAAAAATATCAATTATATAAATAGATATTCTTATTTGCTGTTAATATACACATTATCCCAGTCATAATAATTTATTTTGAAGATATTTAAATAATAAACATTTTTAAACTAATAGGAATACATATATACATGTATATTCTGAACGTTATGGCGGATAATTGGGACAAACAGTTTTACGCTTAACATTTTTAATAATAAAAACAGGTTTCTTGGGCATGTTTTCTGTTAAAATATAATTAGGATCTATATATTCGTGACCTAATAATTCGCCTGTTAAAAGCTTCGCGACTAACGTAAAGATACTTAAATCTGATAAAAATGATTTTTTCATAGGTAGTAAATTAATATTAGAAACATATTTGTCCACCATAGATTCTAACTTTATAATCTGTGGAGTAACATTTGACACGAATAGATATTGCTGTAACTGTAATTTGAGAACAAAATATTCAACTATTATTTTATTGATTATTCATTTTATATTTCACGGTTTGTATTGGTATAAAATTAAGTAATTCTTTTACCTTCTTATCGCACTTCTCTAAACTATTGATAAGTTCTTCACTCTCAGTAATTAATTCATATCCCCTTAATATGTATTCTTGACCATAAGTAAATTCACGAATTTGTAATGATACTTTCAATAAAATTACTTCCTTTTTTACTTTGTCCAGTAACAATGATAATGGCACTCCATGTAATGTTCTACTAGCCATTCGGATTTTAGAATATTTTTCATATATCTGTATACATATATGATTCAATAACTTTTTATGATTCTTCAACTATATCTTCAGCTTAAAGCATCTGATATTTCAAAAATGAAAAAACAAAATGTTACCTGTCTATTCATGGTAGTCCACGAATTTGAAATTTGATCAGCAAATTGTTTTATTTCATTTCCATCTGGATAACGAGCTTCAGCTAAGCTCCATAAGGAATCAAGTTTATCAGCAAGACTATGTGATACATTATTGAACCAAGTAAGCTTAGCTTCCAATTCATGATTGATTCTTAAATTATAATGATTTTCTATTTTTAAGATCGTTACCTAAATAAACGTTGATAGTTTTGTGTTTTGGTGCTCTCTTTATTTACATTACTTTTTTTTAAATTTTTTCAAATAAATATTAATGCACTTTTTTATATTTTTTTTAATATCCATGAATCATGGCTATCAAATTTATTTTGTACAATTCACTTTAACTCCTTCATGCTGAGTAATTAAAAAACCCATCTCGAAGACAGCATACAATCAATTTTCGTTACAATTATGCAGTACTGTTATATTTATAAAATTAATATATATAAAGAGAAATATAGGAAATTCACGTGAATATGTTCTGAGCATGAAAGGGTTAAATCACTTAAATACTCACATTTTTCTCGAGCGTATTTATCAGTTCATTTTGAGGAGGTTCTTTTTTAATTAAGTGTTCCATCGAGGATGACGACATAATTCATAAATGTACGGGATTACCCTCGTAAATTATAAACACATACTATTTGTCGAGATTATAACATTAATAAAATGCTAAAATATATTACGTGCATCTATAAATTTTACATTTTACTTTCGCTCGGAAAATGCGATAGTCTTTTCTTTTCAACGTGTAAATGAGTCCTGTTACTATGGATTATTTACCGTCTATTTTTATGTTTTTTCCATATCGATATTCGGAATATCGTTTAAATGACGTTTCTCTTTCATTTTTTTTTTATTCGAGATACTTGGTACATAAATTAAATCTGGCGTTTATCGCTGCTTCTTCGCTGTACTGTTGATACCCACATACATGTATCTACAATATCAAGCAGTACCAATTTTATGATAGACCAAGCCTCGTTGTTTTGAACGATATACGAATTTGAACGTGCAAAGACCATAATTATCCTACCTCAGCGAATGCAGTAACATCGTGCTTATCATAAGGTTATATCATGGTAATTATATTTACCGCAATATCAAGCTAATATGATTATTCAATTGCGACTAATATTTAATATACAAGTCCAGCATATGCATGTTACAAATCCATGTACCTTTCGAAACGACGAATCTGGGAATCACAAGCATATAATAATCACCAGATCTTAACGTATGTTCGTCTCTTCTTTTGGCTAGTGTTTAATTTGCATAGAATGATATAACGAAGTATCGTATGTAACGAAACAGGCAGAACAGCCAGCTTCCGTATAGTTGGCTTAACAAATTATTTATGGCTTTTGCAATTTTCTTTTTAATGCTCTATGAAAAGTCCATAATATTAAAATCCTACCCTTATCTACGCAATTTACAATTTCTTTTTAACTAGTATTTCAATAACTTGGTATTATTATTGTTGTTATTATTATTTATAATTATCCTTAAACACGCTTCATCCGATTATGCACATTCTCGCAATCGCTCTGGAATTATTTTCATACGTATATATGTATAATATATATAAAAAAAATTCAATTCACGTATATTCACAGGTATGCACATTCACCATGTCTCTTCAGAGAAGTTATTCAATTACCGGTTTATCATTTTCATAAATGTTTCTTTTTTGTAAGCGACGACGAAGAGCATTTTTCCTGACACTGATACTCAACCAGGGTTTACACTTTTAATTAAACTTGTTTAATTGCAACTCGAAGAGGGAGCAGTATCTTTATTAATCAAAACAAAGGACGGATTATTATGTTATGAAGAACGAAAGATGTTCTCCGACATAAAATTTTGAAGATATCCTATTGTTTGAAATTTTATTTGCACAAATTTAAAACTTTTCTTTTATTACTAATCACATATATATATATTTTGCTGTCTGTTTCTCTCTCTCTCTTTTTTTGTTTATGCGACAATGTATGGGTACTCTTCACCAGATAATTTCGATAAATAATTAACAGTACACTAACTGTGACGTGTGTCTTATTCGCAGTTTATAATTTAGCAATAGTATTGATGCTTATGCAACACAAGTAATGTAAGAGTAGCATAAAATAATTGTTAAAAGTTTTTGTATAATATGAAAATGTTAAATTATTTTACAAATAACATATTCAATTGCGTAATTCAAATTAAATAACAAGAATCATAATTTTATGTCCATAAACTTAGGCGTAAAAGATTTACCTAAAAAGTTTGTCAAACTCTTAGCAATATACTGTTTAAAGATTATTAATGTAACTTTTAAATATCGCACATCCATACATTTCTCCACTGCTACACGTACAAATCTAAATTAATAACGCGCATATTATAGCGCAATTTCATAACAAGTTTTATCTCGTTCATTCTGAACACAAGATGGGCAGAGCTGGCGATACTCATCCCCCATGTACTGTGTAATACAATTCCACATACATGTGTGAGCTACAAGCCATGATAAAGTACATCAAGACTCTGTCAGGAACATGCAAGGCTGTTACGATGCAGTTTGTAGCGAATCATTGCAACAAATGTTGAACAAATAGTTTCAACATTAATTATCTAAATCAACATTGCTGCTTTAGTATTTCAGTTTCAACTGTATTAACATATCGAAAAGATATTAATTCGCGTCAGCAATTGAGAACTAACGAAGTCTTTCGACGAGAGACCCCGCTTTTGAACGTTTTTGCAATAAGATTTTTCTATTTATATTTTATCCTCGTTGCCAATGTGCTCGAGAATGATTATGGTATCTATAATGTGGAGGTCTGTAGTTTCTACCGTACCGCGGTCGAGCATGACTGGAAGTGTTATAATAATGCCTCCGGTAATAACTACCTTCAGATCGGTTCCATATTTTGCTATTTTGATACTCTTGGAAAGGATTATACCCTGTACTACTTTCCTCGTATGTTCGATGGTCCTTTACTTTTTTCACTCGACCTCGATCTATTTCCTCTTCATCCGGATTAAAATGACGTTTGCGTTCTTCCCGTCTGTCGTTATCGACTTCTCGGTCTAAATGCGTCCTATTGCCGTTCCAATTTGTAACTGTAAATACACAAACATATCATTTATATGACATTTTCCTTTATAATAATTTATATATGCATATGTAAGCTTCTAAAATAAGAATGTCTTTACACATTTTTAATTAATAATAGTTATTTAATGATAGACACCTAATACTTGACACAATTTTTTCAATGGATTATACAATAATTCTAATTCAACAGAAGTACACTTTCACTTCACAAAGATTTTGATACGATTTTGAATATTCAAATACATTTATCTTAATATATTATCGAACGTATGAATTTTTCATTTGGGTTTTAGATGGGACTTTGGATTTTCGGAGATTTGAGTCAATGCGAGCTTTTGTTTCTTGTACGTTTAACTTAGTGTTTTGTACGGTATTGTTTAATTTAGAACGCATAGACACACGATGAGTGGATGAAGATTTTGGGGGAAGAGGAGCTGGGTTCAATGGATTCTTCAACAAAATTTTTTTGCTGTACTGACCCGAAGAACTGCCGTAACCACGATGAGACATCTTTAATAAATGTGAAACTGTATCAGAGCGGTTCGTTCCATTGAAATCTCTCACAGCTGCAGCACTGGGCGTTGTGTTACTTTGGTTATTTTTATTGACCTCTTCCCTAGAGAAGCAGTGCAAATTACAAAATTTAATTATTATAATTAAAATATTATAGCGTACAATCATTGAACATGACTTACTTATCTGTAACTGACCATCCATTAGGTGCTGCAGTTGACGTAGGGGAAAATGTGTCTTTTGAAACTTCCCAACCTTTCATACTGCTACTCGCAGCTTTCGTAATTACTTTTTCATCTTGTCCTAGTTTAACTTTTACAGACTGATGCCATTTGTTTTTGCTATTGTTATTCTCTGTCCTACCATTTGTTTCTGATTTGCCATTTTGATATTTTGCCGGGCTAGTAATAGTACTACAACCAGAACCATTTTGTGTTTTTGTACATTGCACTACGTTATTAGTTTGATTTTGTGTTGTGTTACTGCCATTTGTCTTTGACGAAGTCTTTTGTATATCTTTAATACTAAGAACCGTTTTAGGTGAACTACTTTTCACCAGAGGATTTTTCTGTGTGCCATTAGCGGCATTAGCAGAAACATTTGGTTTCGGTGGGGCAGTTATATTTGTGTTGCTTTTTAATGTTCCGACTAAATTCGTCTCTTCCTCTTCGCTGGATCCGTCATAAGGAACTAAACTATTCCCATTTAAAATTTTTCCATTTTTAATATGCATAATTAGTCTTGGTTGAGATTTGTCCTGTAATTTTTGCGGTAACTGTGGCCCGATAAAGTTCGCGGTTTTCTGTGTAGAAAACTGAATTCCCGTATTTTTGTTTTGTGAGGTTACTGAATGTGTCTCTGTAGTAGTTATCACATCTTTGCTAGTTGATGTACCATTAACTGAGCCATTCAACGAAAGCAGTCCAGATGTCGATGCTTTAGGGCTCAATGTCTTGCTCAGAGGACTTCCAGGCGAAGGTAAAGTATTGTTTACAGTCAAAGTACCATTTAGTTTAACAGTCTGTTGATTTTGAACCTGAGATTGCGTCTGCTGCTCCATTTCGAAGATCATTATGTATGCATTTGTACTCAATACATTGCTCAAATTAATTGGACGAACCTGCGTGAACGATGAAAGGATATTAACCTGACAGTATATGAATATAAATATAAATACAAATTTGTGAACATTAATGCTAATACATACGCAAGAATCGTCGAAGGAATAATATTGGCCCGTCGAAACTTTGGCAACTGCTGTGTAATGCCCACAATTTACCGATGGACCCATGTGTGTAACTATCGACATAAGTTTGTATGTTAATGGCTGTGTAGGTTCTCCTGGCTCCCTCCAAAGATAAGGACCCATATCTATGGTCTGTTTAAAGCCTATATGCTTAGATATTTTGCCCCCTAAAACACTGAACCTCTTCAGCTGTACACAAAGCACTTTGGGGGGTCGTTCTAAGCTAAACTGTTTTGTGGCAGGAACTCTTCTTTTACAAGCTTCGCATTTATAATCATTGTTATCTAACTGCTCGCGACTAAAGTAACTAGTTAATGCTTCATCCAGAGTGCTCGCTTTACGTATGTCCACCAATAAATCCTATTGAAATTTAGAAATATATTTAGCTTCTGTAAAGTATTTCATGTACTATTTTACTCTTATTTTATATCTACCTGAAAATGTTGAAATGTGGTAGAAACATGCCGACATTGTAGGCACTTTACTTCAGTACGAATATAGCCACCAAAAATTTGATTAATAGGAGTTGTTTCTTTAGAATAACTGTCTAACTTGCTGGCTTTGTGTCTTGCTAAATAAGCTTTTTCCATACCCTCCAGTAAATAACGTAAAAACTCATGAGCATCTTCTTGCTGCCCTGGCACCATGGTTCGACAAATGACTAGTAAAATGAAAGAATGATGTATGAAAAGTATAACATTTAATAACAAATTTTCAAAATTATATAACACTTAATACTTACGCTTTAATTTATTATATATATAGAAAGGCTTAATGGCGCATCCAGATTTCTGATGACTAAACTGTAAAGTCTTGGCCACTGCACATGTAAGGCACTCTCCACCTCCATCTAAAATTAACCTATTATCAAAATACGATACAAAACTTTGGAATTATAATTTGAATCTCATTTTGATCATTTATAGAATGTATAGTCTGAACTATTAAAGGAATACAAACTTAGAGAACTTACCGTTCTGTTCGCATTTTGATGTGTCGTGTGAGTCTGACAACAACCAATTAACAAGCGCCGGTACATGAAACAGTGCTTGAAGAGTGCTATTTAAATAACAAGTGTTTCCAACATTATACATGCCAGCCCCAACTGGGAATGTACCCTTCCATCCCAGACAGACTTTTTTGGGGGAATATAAAGTAACAGTAGGTTCTGGTAAACTGGGTCCTTTAGTCGTTTTCTCAGTTTTCTTTATATAAGTTGTGCCATCTTTTACTTTGTCATCTGCACTCTCTGAGTTTGGTAAGCTTAATACAATATATTTGGCTTTAAGTTGATCCAAAATCGTTGTTTGGTAATCTTCCACTTCCTTATATTGAATTTCTGATTGAAGGATTCTAGAAGCGCTACTAACTAAACTTGTTGATAAATCTTCAGATGTTTTCTGCTGGCTTGTCTCCAAAGAATGGCGAAGCGTAGCCGCAACAGGGTCACAAATGCTTACAGCAGGCATTGTTACTTATTTTATTTTGTAACAAAATTTTCCTTATTTGTTCTCCCTGTCAAAATGTAGAAAAAATAATTTAAATATTTTAAAAAATAAACACAACATCAAACAGCATACGAAATATTTCAAAATTAACAAAACCAATAAATATATTCCTACAAAATTACAATTTTCTTTTTTCGTATCTTAGTCCACTCAACGTTTAATCCAACGAAAAACCCGACGTGTCAGATTACACAAAACTTTTCTCTTCCCCGCAAAATACATAAATAACACAAACTTCGAGAACAAAATAAATAATTTCCTTGTTAAATGTACAAAAGACCTACGTCATTCAGGTACAATAAAACGACCCGTTTGCTGCACAAATTTTCCGGATAATCGCCCCAAGATAAACAAAACTTCTCACAACATAACAGCCGTACGTTTTTCTTTTCCTCGCTCAAAGTACGTACATAACTACAGATGTACAGGCATTTCGCGGATGTAGAAGTGAAAGGGTTAATTTCGTCGCTAATATATTTATGGGCACACTATTAATCCACAAAATAACGTATCGATGCACGAATCATGCGGCACGGAAACGAAAAGCATCGATTATCCGGAACTTTTCCCCCTCGATCGCGCGATATCCCACTAAAGCTGTAACAGAGTGCACCAAAAGCACGCGGCGTGCAATAGATACCGCGCGAACGGGCTCATTGTTTACCTTCTCCTCGTGATTACATACATTACAGCGTGTAGAAACGATTTTTATCGGCACCAGCGTGACACATATCGCGCGCTGTACGATACTCGCCGATCGCGACCGCGTAGAATCACAATGCTATCGATTTATTCGAAATTCCACGCGTTCACGGTGCCTCAGAACGGTTACCGGATGAGTTGAACCGAGGGCGCGTGTCTCTCCGGCCACGAGCCATTTTTTCCCGCGTAGTTCATCGCACTTACCCAACGTGTCGTTCAGTCGTGTAAAATAGTCACGTTAATTTCACTAAGGAACACCATTAAAAATACCACGTATCGATGCAACGCAACATTTTTCGAATTATTAGTTTCGGGCACGCGAAATCAAGACCCATCCTCTACCGCGACGTCGGCCATTTGCAATTACATCGGTGGCCATTAAACTTTTTCCGTTGGGTTCTATGATCCCGTCGGGGGCGCCCGAAAGATAAGGCCTGGTTTCCATCGTCGACGTTATCGCGAGCCTCGTCGGGGTCTCTAGACTCCGTTTAGTTTTCCTCGATTCAGGTTCTTGTAGTAAACATCGTGCATTTATGTCTAAATAATTGTTACAGACAAGTATGACGGAATAAATTTGTATAACGTTCGATTGTATAAATTGTATTTTGTACAGGAGGATGCGTGGCTTGAATGTTGTTGTTGAAAGTCAACGAGTTTGATGTAAACTGAATTCTTATTAAAAGAATCTCGAGTTAGCGACTCGTTTTTATTTTTATTTTAGAAATATACATTTTATAAGGAAAGTAGAGGAATAGATCAATGGAACATTGATTTTATTTATTTCCCCGTGGGTCTCATTCTCGTAGCAACCTCCACGTGGTGAAATCTGAGCAATCGGTTCTGTTCCAGCTAGCTAATATGGCTGCGAACTGTTAATAGATATAAGATTGTAATTATAAAATGAGTTGCACTTATGACTGTTATTAAACTATCCTATACCTAGTCAGTGGTTCAGCTACTCACGATAAATAGTGTAATTTTAATAGTTCTCATTCGCTTTGAAGACTGTGGATCGTCCTTTCTCTGGTCATTTAATATATAATCGTTATACAATACAAATTTTCAATATAATTCTCTATTACGATTATAATACAATGATATAATGAAATAATAATTATAGTTTCTAGTTTTTTTTTATTATGGTATGTATGCACATACAATTATTATGATTTATTACGATTTTTACTGTTTTTTAGATTTTTCTTATTATTTTCATGAAAAACATGAATATTTCAAGTTTTTTTTATTGTTTGAAACGTGTTCATGGTTCGTACCAGTTAATTTTAATTCCTACCGCTTGTAGTGCTGTAATCTTATCTAAGGTATTAGTTTGTACGATCTTCACTAGATGGCAATACTGATTCAGTGTCAGGATCGTATTATATGAAGCCAGTGCCATTTCATGTTAAATTAATTAAATTTATAACATATCTTCAATTGAAATCTTAGATTTGTAATTTACTTTAAACTAAAGACAGTGATTTAACAATTTTATCGTGGAAAATAATTCACAACAATCTAAGCTGTTAAATAACAATGTTTGTTGCTTAATGTGCTCAGCTCAGCTTCCACAATTTCTGCTATTGACAATTACTAGAACCATAGTGTTTGTTGTAATAGTGTCTTTATTAATCGCTATCGATAATCTTTGCTTACAAAATATACAGATTAACATAACTTCCAAGCGACAAGATAATAATATTCCCGATAAAATATCTTTAATGTATAATAGCCATTAGTAGCAGCTTTAACACGTTTACGATGGCGAAAGGGAACATCGGTATTCAATTATTTTTACTTTCTCTGATTTGAATATTTTTAACACTTCGTGCAGTTACCTGTTCTCTATTAATCGTTTGAAAAAGAATTCGAAAATCTGTTTGAAACATGCGCGTACTAAAAGTAACGATCGTACCATGTAATCGATCAGGATCTGTTTACACGAAGGCGATGAAACTGATCGATCAATGTTTGCATTCTTAATTGTACATTAGGACATCTATGTTGTTCCTCGGATACTCTCTGGCAGTGATAAAACAGACTAAAACTTTTCGCATCGAAAAGTTTGCTTTATCCCAGTTGGTTCTTGAGAGCCACTTTTACTAAATAACTAATCATAATTGTTTGGCTATATACTACAGAACAGAGGAGAAATTCACTGAACAGAAAAAGGAAACAGTAATGGTAAACTATGTACTTTTTAGAGTGCACTGAGGAATACATGATTCTTAATCCTTTTGTTCTGTTTCGATATAGGGCGACCTGAGAAGATCATTGGCTCAATTTCCTTGTTTTCAGCGATCACGTTCGATCACACTGGATTCCACCTGCTATTGGCGTGACTGAAGGATCTGCGATTCCAGCAAGGTGAGTGTTGAAATTTATGATCGTATAGAACGATATGTCGTAAAAGGTTCACATTAAGGAAACAACGTCTTATGAATCTTTACTGGGCATATAACGATGAAAAATTACGCCATCGTGAACGTTTTACCATTACTCCGTAGACATTATCGTGATACCTCTAGTTTTAAGCTTATCGATAGAACTTTCTCGATTACGTGTACTAACCGGCAATACGATAGTGTATTCGTGCCGTTACAAAACTTTTTCTTGCATTAAGCCGTTTATTATTCCTTTTTGTAATAAATTCTTGTAACCTGTAGCGTCTCGTTAATCCGTGTCCGATAAAATCAAATTTCGCGGCAAAATTAGAACATGAATCGCGCATGCGTATTAAACTCGATGGACCGAATGAACAGAAAAATGAACGGATCGATTTTAATTAAACTTCCGCGAATGAAAAATAGTTTTCACAATGGGAAAGTAACTCTTAGAACAGAGAAAGTAAATCTTATCAGACACGAATTATAAACCGTCCACCAGTAATTCTAATCGAAATTCGTTTCAAGTTCAACGCGATCTCAACGTGACATCCCGCTTGATCGTTAAACGGCTACCTATTCAATAATATTAATGATCATAATAATAAGAATAATAATCTTTACGGTCATCGAACGTTCCCGATGACCAACGAAAAGTCACCACTTGCGCGTCCTTTGAACTCAATCTATCCACCTGTTTCTTTTATCACTTCGTCCATCCGATATGAACTCTAATATTATTTACAAGTACTCGGCGTGATACCATGGTGTTCTATGGAGTGAGCCGGAGATGCACGCGCAACATGTCCCTCAGTTCCTTCCTCTAGCGTTTGATAAGCGACGAAAATAAGAGATTTTGATATTAATAACAGAGACGAGTTGTGTGATGAATAATTATCGGCATTCGACGGCAGAGACGATCTCATAGAGCACCATTATAAAAACCCTTACTTTCTAAGTGTGTGCGTTGAATGACTTAACATTAAAGCTGGATATACAAAGTGCAACGAGGACGTTCCTTTATTGTAATAATATGTAACGAAGATAAATATGAAAAAATCGTGGACTGGATTATGTTGTTTCACATTATTCGTTTATTATGAAATATTAATAAAAAAATCATTTACATACTATTAAATTATTATCTACTGTGATAAACTATTCGGTATTGCGAAAATAGATGAAAATTAATTGTAGAAATCGTGGAACTTAATATATATATGCTAATTGTTATTGATTTTGGAAGAGAAATATGATATTCGACGATAGGAAAGAGAAAGACAGTGCACTTTAAGAATCTTCATTCGTGCACAGTGCACTTTTTCCCTCGTTGCACCTTGTCCAGAATTCCATATTAAATACTACCGTGGGAGCAATATCTTGGGGAGAAATGCAATGTATCTGAAAATATCGAAGCATCACTGAATGGAAAATCAATGAATCTCAAACGATGACACGAATTTTAATTTTGACTAAAACTCCGTCGTCCTTTCGCGAAATGAACATTCAGAAACAGAAAGAGAATCGCAAATGCATAGTACACGCAATGATTTCCCCCAAAAATATTTCCGTCGCAGTTTCCTTACCTATGTAAGAGTTATGTCGCATTCGAAAATAATTGCTTGCTCGCCTAGAAACGTATCCGTACTATTCCTCGTCAAAACTATACTCGTCTTCGCTAAATCTTCCTAAAATATAAGGGAAGCGGACATTTTATAAATTAAGGCAAACGTCTCTCACTGTAGAAGGAAATCTCAGCGAATGTGGGATGTCGTTCGGCAATAAACGAATGTTCAATGATTGCGTTCAGCTTAGCGTGGTTTCACACAATCCTTCTTTCCCTTCTCTCGGCTGTGTACACTAATGGCAATGAAAAAATAGTTGTCTACGTATCATTTGTTCATCAGATATGTTTCCCATGAAATTCTTTGCTCGTTGCGGAGAATAGGAGAAACTGTGACTCGTTTAATCCTCAACCACAGAGTTTAGTAGCGTCTGTTGGTGTACAAGAGTCTATGTCATTCAGCAGTCAGAAAGACACGGAATCTTTAAATATTGCAAAAATTGACAATTTCGTCGATATCTGTTTGACTAAATAAGTGATTTTTCTATTATCTCGAAATTTTTTATCTGAATACTGCTATCTCCCTATTACTCCAGATATATCAGGCTCTACTGTATCTACTTAAATTTGGTTACTATTCTGCTACATTAATTTTCTCCATATTTGCAAAAGCTACTATTTAAATCCAAGAAATATGTAAGTTAGTAGAGGAACTAAGCAAGGCAATGGGGGTATCCTTAACAGTGGCCTCGAGCAGCCAGTTGATTTCGTTCTGACTATAATTAAACATGTTCTAAAATAATAGTATGATCCAGGTTGATCTAATGTCAGCAGTTGAGGATTAGAAGGAGCTTGATTTCGAAGCTATATTCTCTGTCTGTGAACCATACACAAAAGTCAGCAAGCGCGAACATTTACTCCAGAATCAAGTGGAAATGAACTTAATCTACGTCGTACTCGCGTATCTACACACGCTCTATGTTTCCTTACTTTAAGTTACGAGTAGTTTTATCATTTAGTTTACCCTACTACCATTATTATTATTCTTAGCGATCATTGGGAACGGAATATAGTGTTGCCGCGAGATTCTGGCGCAAAAATGAAACCGATTTAAGCTACGTCTTCGGGGTCGACTCGTTTGATGAAAGAAAGGAGAATGCTACTTAAACGTTTACACCGTAAGCGTGAATTCGTCGTTCTTGCATTAGGAGAGAATACTATGCGTATTATTATCGTTAGCCATCGATGAGAAAATCGGTAGAAATTTCGAACGAGAGATATTTACGATGATCGTGCGATTGAATTCATCTACTGTGCTCAGTTGGTGGTAGTTAACACTTTGACAGCGATAGGTTTATATAAAATCATGCGTCTTTCAAAGTGGCACTGTCTTACTAACACCTTCTCTTTACTACTTCATTTCCTGTGCACTATAGTTATCTAGTACACGTGGATGTGTGAATTTGAAATGCTCAAAATAATTTAAACTCTTAAATGTATATTTGAGCACAGATTCATAGTATTCAAAATTAAGCTTATACCATATTATGATGGAATTATTGCGGTTTCATTGTGAAATATGATTTATTATGGTAGTGTAAAGTTCATTGATGTATAATTTTTATATAGAACATAAAAAGTTGAGTTAACATGAGTACTATAATCCCACCATGTAAACTAAGGATTAAATTAGGAGATACTTTCAAATCAAATGTCATTTTTAATGTTGCATTTTTTATGCTTTAGAAGAAGTACGACAGACAGATATCTCATACAAAAAGAGAGAAGAAATACTTTATACAATATCTTATCAATTTCTCGTCAATAATTCACCATCCACTGAGCACATGTCGCGAATCCAACTGCCACATATGAACTATGTCCTATATCCATGATAGGAAATGTAATATGATTCTAACAGCCTTTCTGGGATCGGTATAATCAACTTCCTCGAGCAATCATTCTTAGACTTGACGACCTCATCCCCCCTTCGAGAGCCTCGTTCCATGTCTTCTTCAACTTCGACACACGAACGAGCATCCTTAACGTCTATGAGCTAAGCCTAAACATCGATTTATGTTTCGTAACATGAAGCACATCGTTATAATATTTATCCCTCCCCATATATGTTTCAATATTCGTGGCCTGGTCGACCCATTGCGACGCGTCCTCGACCACGAGTTCCCGACCGTCGGATGGACAGGGGCCACGAATTGTCCTTTGACCGCGCGCAGAACAGGAAGAAACATCATCATTCTGCGCGATGTTTCGCCTCGTGCCTCGCTCGGAAGATGATCCATTTTTACACTTTTCATCACTCTGACATCCTCTATGATAACTGACATAATGTATCGAGGAGAAATCTCTGACGAGAATACGATGAACCGCGAAATGTCTTCCGCTCGAACGATGCCAAAAAATATTGTGTCTCGCAAAAATGAAGAAATCGGTGTCCCGAAGCGATGTAAACGTCTCGGTCTAAGCACAACCACAGCCCCCTTGTACCTAGACACGTCCCCCTCAGAATGATTCACCGATTAAAAAGGTATACATACGTGTGTGTATATATAATATGAATATCGCAAACCTTTCATCTCGCTTTGTTCCTTAATTCACCTCATATCAATCATAAAAATATTTTATTAAATATATCGTCGCTCGTTAGACTCCCTATCTTATTAGAACGTTCACGAATATCTCGGTTAAGTTCGGCTCGGTGTCCGTCTTAAGCTACCCAAAAACGTGCTTCTTAAATACGCCATGTACAGTTACGTTATCAACCGTTTTCCTCCACCTTTTCGACGGCGTATCTCATCGAACACAGACAGTATTGACAAGACGTTCTCCGTGGTAATTTTGCAGGAACTCGTTAGACGATATCGAGTGGGAACGGGGTGTCCTAAGTAGTCAGTCGTCTCGTGTGTCTTTCAGGGGTGACAAAGAAGTCTATGCTCGGAATAAGTGTGAACGCGAAACTTTTCACGGGATTACCAATAATCGATGAAGATGGGCGACAGATTCCCGTTCTTTATCGTCGCTAGTTGAAGACGGTTCGATGAAAGAGTTTCCGAGTCGTTCGTTAATCCCTCTTCTTCCAGAGATGAACGGCCAACCGCTTCCACCGTGCGAGATCCACGCTTCTCTATCGAACCATCGACTCTCCTCTCGACAGCTCGCCGTTCTAAGTCTCTTTTTGTACGGCTTCAAGATATGTGCGAGTACATGGTGCGGTGATAGATACTTTGGTGTAGGTGGTTTCTTAGTCGCTTAAATGTATTTGCCAGCGAGTGACCGAGCCCGAAGGCTCGACTAAAGATAGCTAGCGCGAACATCCACAGGGTGTCTTTTGACAAGGCCGCTCCAAGCTAGTCGAATTCACGAGTACACGAAATTTGCTTACCCTCTTACAGCGAAGACGACCAAGTAATCAAGCTTATCGTAGTGATCGGAATCAGGCGTGTGCAACTCGTTGCTCCTCGGAGCAGTTCTCGACGAGCAGAGTTGATCTACTGTCCCAGATAAGGGTTGAAAGAATCTTGAAATTAGAAGAAAGATTATCTTCGAATTTCACATGGATCGCAAAACGTTTTAATTGCATCCAGATCTTCGATATCAAAGGCCAAAATTGATCAATTTATCTCTTACGTGTTCCAATGAATTAATCCCATAATACAAGATTACACTATTATTACGATAATTTTCTCACTTTGCTCTATAATTCATTAGATTACATTGCTGTTGGTGTTCTCAGCTCTGCTCGTGAGAGCGCTGTTGCTCTCGAGAGCCCAGTAAAACAGGCCTGACCTAAACGTTTCATACAAAAGGCTCGATACAATTTTTCTTTCTAAATTCGTAATAAGGATAGAACGTACGTCAGACTTGTTTGTTGGCGATTTGAACACAATTAAGTCTCGAACGAAATTGCTTTTTTGGTCTCCCGTGATAACCAATGTCCCGAACAGTCGAAAACACTCGGTTAGCCATTGAAGCAGCCTTCGGGTGACAATATCGATTCGCTTTGATTCTTCTCCTCCTTTTCCAATAGGATAGGATCTACACGAAGAACTATATAGACGCCTCGACGATAAACTTCTCGTTTGCTCGAGAAAAGGCGGATATCCTCTATCGTGAGAACCGATATTCTCGATTTTAAAGTGGTACTTATTCGTTAGACCTACTTAAGGTGCGCGAAGACTGAGCTGACAAACGTAATCCGCGTGCATGGCCTGATTTCATGGTTTCGGATATCGATGAAGAGCGATCATGGAGTCGATTCGTCTATACTTAAGTTTACGACTTCTCCCTACCCAGAGTCGCGGACAATCGTTGCAAACGTGCATGCATTGCTCCGAAAATGAAATGAAGTCTGGCACGTGCGCGTGCTCAAAGAAAGACCCTGAAGTGAATCGATAGTTGGTTGTAAAAAGGCAGCCAATTAATCGTTAATTAGGTCCCTTTTTTCTCGCCACCAAATCTCTCTCGTCGTTCGCTCTTGCCCATTCGGTTCAAGAGACTTGGTTCGCAAGCACTCTGACTGGGTCAATCGATTTGCAAAGAGAATCGTCTAAGATTTCAGGCTTAGATCCAATGTGTTCGGAGTTGGCGATCTCCTCGAACATCGTCCAGATTTTTTTCGAGGATTCACGTAATACGAGTGCCTTTCGAACGTTTCAAGAAGGTGTTCTTGCTTTTTTTCGCGAGAGTCGGACTCGACGAAGGTACCAATCGATGGAACTCCATTGTTCGCAGACAATTCGATTGCTCGAGTGCTTACCAAGTGAAAGAGCAACGTTGTCCTTTTATCGGTGACAATTCGCTCGATCGACTTTGGGGTACCGGCTGACACGAAGCTAAAGGCAGCGTGCAATCTTCGAAGAAAGAAACTTGCTCTTGCGCCGCGTGCACCAATAGTTGAAATTCATTATTCTGCGTATGTGGGTGTGTGTGTACGTGATAGTGTGACAGTGTTCATTTTCCATTTTTTGTTCTCCCTAAAAAACGAGGCTGACGGTACGCCAGTTTTTAAACCAGACTGTGTTCACGAGAGTCGTAACGATGCGTGTAGAGAATGGATGAGCTAGTCCCTGGCGACGTCGATGATGATGGCGTGTTCGAGCACGGTGGAGACGATGATTGGGCCTTCTTCGAGGCCGACAGTACCTAGGTATTGTGGCCCTGTTTGCGGATTTTACTCTCCAGGGCGGAGGTCGATCGGCCGACGAGGTCCTCCAGTTCGTCGGGCGTCAGCACTGTGAAGTCTCTGCTCGAAAAATGGAATTTTTATGAAGGGTTGTTCGTCTTCTAAAATGTCGGACGTTTGTACAGTATTCTTTGGTATAATGGTAGCAAAACTTGGAACATTTTAAAACTGCATATACTCTGTATAATTCATTGCTTTATGTTTTTTGTTACTTATACATATTCATATGTATAGCGAACCACGTAATTAGGGCAAAATGTAAATTTTTCTCGTTTCTTCATATCTTTTTGAGGCAGAAGAAAATATATATGTGGAACAAGTTGTATCTCTTTTTCTATCTTTTTGGAAGTATGGAACCGTAGCTAAAAGGATGTTAATAAAAAACCCTGTGGTCTAAATTTCCACCAAACTGCTTATTTCACAAGCAGGATAAACATATATAATAAATATCTACTTTAGTATAGCTAAATGTGGCTAAATATTTATTTGAACGTTTTAAAATTTTTATGCATTTTCGTACAAAGAGTGCATCTTTGTGCATCGACTCCTACGCCTTGTGATATAAAAAAGCAATAACCCCAAAAATCCATCGTAAAAGTTCTCTTTTTCTATACAGTCTTGTACTTTAAAAATTTTAATTTCATTCTCGACTTATTTTTCATAATTTTTTCATTTTTTTCGATTTGAAATAAATAATAGAGGCAAAGTTTTCATCGAATGATAAAATACTTTTTCTTACCTATGCTGAGCTAGCAGCATGTCTATGCTAGTTACACTCCTTTGATGAGTTCCATCCTTCTGGGATGCCTTTTGTTTCTTGATGCATAGACCTCTAAGCATCGCGAGGAACACTCCAACAACTAGCAAACTGCTTCCGACGACGATGAGGGAGGTCGAGTTTTGTGCAGCTTCCGCTCCAGGTGCAAGTTGCACCAAACCTACTACTAACACCACTGCGCCAAGCAGCAACGATCCAACTACCACGTGCAAAGTGTTGACCTATAAAAAAAAAATTGAGAATTGTCGTTTAACAGTAATTTTCACTATTTATCGTCTATAAGTATTATTTTATCTTCAGAAATATACGAGATTTTTTATCATAAAGTCGTTCTCTCTTCTTTAAAAGGGCTTCATAAATTTCACTCTCAACTAATTTGTACTCTAACGAAATTGCTTTAAACGTGAAGGAAGAACATGTTTATAGTCGAGGGAGCGGAAACTATGCTATACGTATGGCGATATCGACTTTCAAGGCCCAACGCAGTAGATTTTAATTAAAGCATAGACTTCCTTGAATTACATCGTTTTCAGTTAGCAGGCGAATGTAAATTTAGTTTCCACCCACGCGTTGCACTCCGCTGGAACACCAAAACTCTGGTGGTTACTTTATTTTATAAGAATTACGAAATTTCCGTTATTTGTTCAGCTTCATCATGGTTGTTCCTTCATTCTCTTCATCAACGACCTATTCCGAGTGAAATGTATTTACCATCAACATTTCTGTAGACTTTTCACACTTACATGGTCAATTAACTTATAGTATAACATTTTTATAACTCCTCTATGAAGTTCTTATTAGTTTGAATAGTTCTAATTAAAACAAATTTATATATGACGTGTTGAGGGCATGTCTGACCACAGACGATCTCATTCTCCTTACGCTTACAGTTTTACTTAACAGTATTGGAATATCTAACATTTTCTAATATATTAAACTATGTTTTCGCTGTACTTTGGTGTTTCCAAATAGTTTAAAAAAATTTTAGGCAATTTTAAAAAGACAATGGAAACATAACATAACACAAAAATTAATAGTCAGAATATTCAGTATTATAAAATTAATAGTAAAAACACGACGCAGATGTGCTTTATCATAATGCTATTCCTGCATCTTACCTCTAATCATAGTAAACTCCATATTTTTAGTTTCCCTAGAAATCCACTAAAAACTTTAAATACTTAAAAAAAACTAAATACATAAAAAACCTCCATGAAGTAAAGATCAACGAAAATATTCGTTCAAAACTCGATAAACAGATTCATGGAGACTCCCACCTAGGGACTTAGCAAAAGTTCCCTACATCATCGTTGAACGAAGGGTTGTGTGTTGATAAACAGGAAGATTGTTAAAGTATAAAAAGATGGTTACTAAGTATAGTTGGCAGTTGAGGAAGAAATGTCCATGAAATTTTACGAGGGAACGAACATGGAGGTGGTTGGATGCGAAAATAAATTCCAAACAGGAGAACGTGCTTTATCATCTACTAACAGACTACGTCGAACTGAACGCCCACGAGTTTTGAATGACGTCACTACCCGATGCACCGGTCGCATCCGAGAAATTCCATTTTCATCCGGCCAATCTGCGAAGGCGACCCTGTCTGAACACGCTGTATCGGGTTTTCAAACGAATAATTATGCGATGGAAGAGCCGCGGATTAATTCATGCGTTTTCTACGTACGCGGGGGCGCAAGATTTCATCGAGTGCTGAGCACATTAATGCACTCGAACGAGCTGGATTGTGGAGATTAACCCTTGTTGACATATATTTTGATTACACCTTGAAAATGTATCGTTCGATGCAAATTGGATTAACTTGATTGACGAGTGGAATTATGTGGAATACTCATCGTTTAGTGAGTCGATGATTGTCTTACAACTAGAGAAAAAGCAGGCGTTATGTGGCAAACATACTCTTCTACATGGTATTGTAGAATTTTATACTACTTCTCCTCATATTTGAAAATTTGAAAATTTGAAGATTTGAAAATTTGAAAATTTGAAGATTTGAAAATTTGAAAATTTGAAGATTTGAAAATTTAAAGATTTGAAGAGTTGAATATTTGAAAATTTGAAAGGCATGATTGTAGTTGCAGGATATTTCAGTTTAAAAATAAAATACTAATGTTTATGTGAATGCCTAACGGGGCAGAATAATATCAGTGATTATGAGAGTTTGAATTTTGGCTACCATGATTTTTTATCAATTTTATCAGCTTCTGTATATTTTTTAAACTATCATTGCTAGTATAAGGAATTTCAGTAAGCCTAAATACTGTATTATAACTTTTCAAAAATGTATGTAAAATACTGTAAAATTTCAAAAACAGACGTCCTAAGAATTTATAAAATTCCAACAATGGACTGCTCATAAAATTTCTTGAAACTTGTAAAATTGTAGTTCTTTCCGAGCCGCGATTATTTCTAATTTTTTAATAAATTTTTCATCCCAGAATTAGTGATATTTTTCCTAATATTATCTAATTTACACAATGGTCATTGATACTGTGGCTACAAACTATAAACCACGAGATTTTAAGCACAGCATTTAAGCTCATCCCACAGTGCACATCCGATAGATGGACTATGTTTCTTTTAAACGCATTGTTTCAACCTTCACCTTTCGGAGTCTGGTAGAAAATAACGGACCTTGTGAACATACTATACGATATACTGTTAGATTCTTTGTATGTACTTTCTTTGCTCAAGTGGTATCGATCGTCATCTTTATCTGTGAGGTGTACCAGACTTCTAGGTACGTCGCATAAATTTGTCATTGGTGGGAATTATTTTTGTCTCAATATCCAAAAGTAGATTTTTTACTGCAACTGACGAGCTTACAAAATCGATTTATTATATCTTACCTTGCCGCAGAAGTAGTATTCTGGTGGTTCTTTGTCGACCAACGCCAACACTGCTTCGCTCTCTGCTAGTGGACTTCCAGGTTGACTGCTTGCCACTCTGGCGCCCTTTTCTTGGTAATAAGTTTTGTGGAAGACCTTCACTGAAGGCACCGGCAACGCCGTAATCATTCTGAAACACGATACGAAAATACGTTAGTGAAATATTATTGCTGGTACCCTTTGACACCCCTTTTAATATTATTTTTATTAAGTACCTTGTATCATTTTCACGCTCTGGTATATTTTTGGACAATGCACAAATTTATTGCATTCATTTTTTATTATTTGATTCCGACTGCTACTGTATTAGCATCCTTACTCATAGGTCTCTCCCCCAAACTAATTCTATTTGCATACAATATTTCTTGTATATCTATCTTTTGCTTATAGTTGCACCAGTGATTAAATATTTCTGTCAAGATTCGTTCAGCGGGAATACTTTTTCAAAGAACGATTTAACTTCTGCTCTCCAACTAGAAATTCCAATGTACTGAGCTATTACGGAATAAAAGAGAAGGTACTAGAAACTTGTAGCAAATTGAATCGTTCAATCAACAACATGAATTTCACGCATGAATTCATTCACGAATTCTATCACGAAGTCAAACTTTTGTAATTTAAATTTCTTTTCCTGTGAGATACGTAGGGTTCTTGTGAACTCGAAAGTACGTGTCCAACAACTTTAAAACGAACAATGGTCGCCTCAAATTGTATGTCGCTTTGTTCAGACAGTCCTAGCTATAGAGAAGCAATAAAAGTACAGGAGGACTTCCCATTTAATCGCTATCTACCTCGATTCCTTGTTTCTTAAGTCTTGGATGCCTTTCGCTAAGCTAGACTTCTGAAAGCAATGGAGATCCTCTCTAAACTTTAATTCAAGGAGACCTTGTACTTTGTTGGTTAATGAAAAAGATCTTTTTTGTGTACAAATATATGTTTTTTAAACACTAAACTATTAAGATAAAGTCGGACAGACTTCGCGTGATACATTCTTATTATTCTTCCATTTGATTGTGGAAGACTTGGTAACATATGTCACACCCAGCTTCTATACATGTTGTATAGTTATATAACAATTAGCATCAAGTGCCACACTCGCTCAAAAATATCACCTGTTCCTCGAATAATCTCAAATCCATTCTGTATTCTTTCCTGTAGTTCGTACATATTATCTATTTGCATTGAATACACAATAGATTTTAAACAGCCCTAAAAGTAAAAATCTAATGAGTTGAGGTCAGGAGACCCTGGTTGCCACGCAGTGGGTCCTATGTTTTGACTTACGAAGGTGTTGTTTATGTCTGATTTTTACATATTAAAGAATGTATGTTAGTAGCGTGTACTGATGCAGGTGATGGACACTTTCGAACATGTTCTTTAATCGTTCATCACTCGAAAAATAAAGTATGTAGGATATATGTTCATACGACATTTCTGACTTATTTTAATGTGTAGATTTAGCTCCAGAAATATTGACACGCATTTCTGAAACACCCTGTATTTTAGCGACGATCGTATTTCAGACGTTCTCTTAGCTCTGCGTACACACGTCAACCTTCCCGTCTAATGGAACCTCTTTCCCATTTCCGTGTTTCTTCACCAACATCCGACAACTCCCTGTCGATTTGAGACCAGGGGACACTCGTGTGTTGCCATGGCTCGACGGTGAAATGGCAATGGAGGCGACCCTACCACTTCGATCTCAAAGATAGGCGAGGAGGGAAGGTGTCCTTGGCTTTAATTTCCCGATCGCGACGAACATCCCTTTTTCCACCGCGTTCCCACAGACAAAGAAGCCGATCGTGTCGCGTTTCCAGGTCAACAACTGAGCCCTGCTTCGCTCAACATGTGGCTCCATTGTCCTTTCCACCTTTCATACCTTCGAAACTCGAGATCGCCGGATTTTATCCTCGCCCCACTTCGATCGATCGACGAAGGGTGGTTGCATCCACGGCTGATATTAATGGGAACATGTGTCTTCAGCGTATCGACTAATGATCATGTCCTTGGCACAGCTATGAACGCCTTAGCGTGGAAGTCTCGCTGTGCTTTCCTTTTTTTTTTCTCTCCAGTGGAGTAATTCACAGGATTGAGATGGCGAAATTTGATTTACTCGCCTTCTACAAGATGCTAGGTTCTGTCTTACTGATCTCAGATTTCTCTTCAATCTTGCGACATTCAAGGCAGTTGCGAAGCTAGAATGTCTTTCAATATTGATTATTGATTTGTTGTTGAAATCAGTTGACAAGCTATTCAGGTTATTTTTCTTGTAATTTTATGGGTGAAATGGTAATGATAACTCAGAATATAGGATCTAATTGGAGTTTATGTGAATAGATCATTTCTTCAATAGACTAAGATAGGATTTGAATGTCATGTTTAGAGCATTTACTGATATTTTATGATAATATATAATAATGTTACAACTAAAAGTCTACTAAAATTGGTAAACTGAAATACTTGCCAAATTCTGTACATAAAATTATTTCTCATGATGAAGTAATAGCGATTTATTACACCACTCCACTATAATATTGGCACTTCACCAAGAT
Organism: Calliopsis andreniformis; assembly: GCF_051401765.1. Taxonomy (NCBI): domain Eukaryota; kingdom Metazoa; phylum Arthropoda; class Insecta; order Hymenoptera; family Andrenidae; genus Calliopsis; species Calliopsis andreniformis. The sequence continues at coordinate 7,993,805 of NC_135063.1, forward strand.
AAAATTAACCCTCAACTGTACGATGTTGATATAATAATGTAATATATTACAGAGTTAACACTACTTCTAAAACCTCATTTTAAAAATTCCTGTCTGTTACTCTATCTCTTAAATCAACAAGTAACTAAAACAAAATCCAGGCCTAACTCTCACTCATATTCCTGCGAAATTCTTCATTCAAAATTATCTGTGAAACCAACTTGCATAGAGTTCGTATTTTGTCCTAGATCCCTTCACGTAACAAGTACCAATAGCCTAGATTTGCTTGAGAATGATGCTAATAAAACTTCTTCTACTGAAAGTTACCTCTAGAATCTACCTATAGCCCATTATATGCTCTCCCAAATCAGTCTGTGTAACAACTGGATACAACAATGTTATAGCATTAATGTACAGCGGTTCGCGATGATTGTAGAGGGTAGCAATGATATTGATGGTGGTGCTGGTGGCGGTGGTGGTGGTGGAAATGCTGGTGCTGGTGGCCTAGATACGCTCTTGGGGCCGACGGCCGTTGCACCTCGGTTATCGAACAGCAGAGCATGCACAGGGTGCAGTTGCGCCGCTAGAAAACTATTACAGACCCGTTTTTGGCGTCCTATTTGATTCCTTCTCTGAATCGGGTGGTCGACTTTAGCACGATAGACAAGATACTTCAACTTTTCAGTAGACAGTAATAATTTAACAAATCTGAACCTTATATAAATTTTGTAATACACTAATAATATATTCTATTTCTTTCGTAACAGTGTGCGAATTAAACGTCAAGGTTTTAGAGGATTATTACTATTTAATTCTTTAAAATTACATTGTGCTATAATAGTTATTTTAACAAAGTAATTTTTAAACTTCTTGTTCTTTGATGCTATAGTCAGTTATCTATATTCTCAATGTTGCAAATTCTGTCTTCTGTGCGTAAAGTCTGCATAGTTTTTGTAGACTTTTTCGTCGCGCCCTTTTGGTAACGAATTTTCGTACAACGGTTGCTTTATCTCTAGCAGCGAATGAAGTAGACCCTCGTATTTCATTGTTAATCTTATGAAAAGTATAATTCCGCACGTGTTAATGACAAACACGATCTCGCGTGCTCACGGTTACGTTCGCGAAGGACGGGAGATGAACGACACGCGATCCGACGTGCACGTATCCGCCGCTTGTATTACCATGCGTTATACAAGCAGGGTATTCGACCGCACACGAATTCCCGGGCGCAATTTATACGCTGGACAGGCAGAAAGGATCCATGGAACCGTGTCTGACAATTACGTCTGTTTATTTGAGGGTATTTTCTACTTACAATTTGAAAAAATCAGTTTCTCTTTTCATGTGTCTTAAAATTATAAAATTCGAGAACCTATCTTTACAATATTATGTTCAAATTCAGAAAATTAACAAAATTATAATTTTTGAGAGAGTATCGTCGTTGAATTAGTCAAAGGAGACATAAAATTTGTTAAAACCTATTTAGCATTTGCTACGACACCCAATGTAACTAAAGTGAGGAACAACTAGTTCTTACATATAAGAAATTATTGCACGTAAAGACGACTAATTAAGAGTAATAAAAAAAGATTCAAGAACCAGTGCTTCAAATAACGCTCCAAACTTAGCCACGCAAAAAGAAACGTACGAACTAAAACGAAAATGTTTCCTGCTCCTCTGGAAGAGGTTCCCGCAGAAACCGCAGAGCTGCACATCAAAAGGAAAAATCAGAGAACCAGTGCTCTAATTTATGCCTTGTACCGCTATTACTTAAACCATTTCGTCTCTACACTACGGCTAACGAACATTCGGCGATAAATGAATGCAGTCACAATAACTCCAGTGCTCCAGCTAAAGGTTAATACAATTTCGTGAGCTTATGCACCAGAATGGGTTCGAGTCACTTCCACCCAGCATGCCTCGATAATTAAAACGAGGGCACAGAAGAAATCACAAAGACGCAGGGCTTCGAGACCTAGATTCGGTTCAACGTATCGCGAAACGAAGGTCCTCTACGTGCAACGTCCAGGTTACATCCCCTCCCAACCTCCCCCGCGAGGCGATCCGTCAATGGTCGCGATTCGAATCTACCTCGCGGTGCCGAAGGAAATCTCAAGGCCGCTAATTGTCACGGACCACCCCTCCGCCCGTTCGATTTCCTTCCTCGCCGACAGAGGGTGGAGGGGGGGGACTGGAGACGGATAGAATCGTACGAGTTTTGCAACGAGTCGGTTACGTGCACCGCGAAGGGGTAACCTTTATTGCTCGGAAAGGCGTAAAGTGGGACAGTGGCCTGATTCCAGGTGTCATGGCTGCAGCTGCATGTGCAGCCGACTACAGGCGGAACGGGGTATAGGCGCGCGAGCGTGCAACCAGTATGCAACGTTCCCCGCGCGTCTTGGACAGACGCCAAAAAGCTCGCGGGAATTCTCGCGGAAGCGAAGAAAAGGTAAGGGAGGAAACGTCGGATTAATATTTGCGCGTAACGCGAGCAGAGCACAGTGGACTCGCCTGTGTGTCCGCGACCCCCGCCGCGAGCCGACCCAGTTCTCGACCCGCTCGGTGAAAGCGAACCTTCGCGAGGGATCATTCTCTTTCGGCCTGGATCGAGACTAAACGATCGCCAGATAAAGGCCTCGAAACGGGGGGACGAGAGATAAGGGTTGAAGATACAGGGGGTCAGACACTACTTTGCCTAAAGGCGAGAGTTCACACATGCGATTGTTTATCATCGGGGATACTGAAACTGGAAACAATGTCCGAATGCATAAGATGGTTTTTAATGGGCACGTGATCTACTGTGGTTTTGTTTTTAATCTGTCTGAGAGCCTGGTCACATGAGCATTAATGCAAGGTGTCCACGCTCAAGCAGGTCACCTAAATATCTCCTCTGTTTTTAATAACCCAAAGATCGTCCATGTCATAATTTGAATTGTTTCGATGGATAAATATCATGGAAGAACAATCTTTTGTGTAGGATCTTCCTGTATACTCTTTTCAAATTTCATGTTATTAAAAAGCGAAGAGCTATTTAGGTGGCCTGCTTTAGCTTGGACACCCTGTATAATAGACGTTACGACATCTGTCGCATGTCTTACCTTATTTTCTTAGTTGAAAATAATAAAGACATAAGATAATCGTTCGTCAACGGTCGTCTGACTAGGCTCCTAAGCTAAACTCTCCGACCAGTCCAGTAGAAAATTTCTAAAGGTCCATATAGACTGGAATACAATTTCTAAAATCACACGATAGCAGCCAGTTTGTACCAGTCTGTATGCAATATAAGATATTTTGGCTACTAGGACTAATCACAGGTCTGAAACACGTGGAGCCAATCGTAGGTTATACTACTGGCAATGCACCTGCACCAGAGCTCAAGGTATTTTTTGGCCCATCGGATGCAAGCCTCAGGGTAACCTGCACCGCTCTATCGAGGAAACTGTTTATATTCGGAAAAAGGTTTCACAGCCCCTCGAGACCGACGACGTAAATAATTAGAGGACAGATCGATAATCAATCTCATGCATGAGGTGGCCATCGATCCCAGGGGGGAATTGGATTAACAGGACACCGGCGAAGAACTTTCGAGCAGAAATCGGTAAATAGATCAGCCCCGATGATAAACAAGCCTTTTACGTGTCCAGCCATACGATAAAATGTTGTGTTATCGGAAGCACGGCCGCGGCTTGCGCATTGTTTCGCTCGACGGCTCGTATTTTCGGCTCGTGGAAATTGGAACGAGACCCGAGCTCTGCCTTCGAATGTCGTGTCGCTGCTCGCACGAATCCGTCGACGATCGCGCGCAGTAAGTCACAGGCGAAGGCCGACGACCCTCCACCATGTTTTTTCTCCACAGAATTTCCAGCGACTGTCTAATTGAGGTAGCCATGGGAGGCGCAGTCTGGACGATAAAACGAAATAGCTGGGCAAGTATTTATGTAAATACGGGGGCTTGCATGCGCCATGCAAGTCGGTTTTATCGAGGGTGGCACGACACCAAGGTGATTCACCCTTTCGCGGAAGGTACCAATGCGCGAGGGGGGGTGTTACGTACCGTGGCGCGAAAATGAGAGAAATTGGTTGCGCGAAATGCGCTAGCAACTTCAAGTTTGAGATAGAAACTGTTTTCTGATAGGCGAGCCTTTTTCTATGATTCCTCTGGCTCACAGAATCTCTTTGACGTTCACTGTTTCCTCTACGACCAATAAGATTGCTCCCCAGTTTTTAGAAGTATAGTTTCTTGGTTATCAATATGTTTCTTTGTAAATCAAATATACCTATAGATAAAAAAGGTAAACCAGATTTTAGTACTGAAAAATTTAGATGATTACTCTTATCTGAGGTAGCCAAAACACATTGGTATATTCAAGATGGTGCAATTTCTATGGCCATTACTGTATTTCCCCTTCCAACATCCGCCTTTGATGTCGCAGCAAACGCGATTACACGAAAGCTCGAGGCTTCTTCCTCCCCGTCGTGCGTCACTTCCTTCTGTCGCGACTAGATTCTTCGAAGGAGTTAGGTATCTCGGATCTCGCGGGCCTCGAATCACCGAGACCTAATTATCGACCGCTCTAGACGTCGGGATCCTCATAAACGGCCAACAGCATTGATTTATGAACATGTCCCCCGTGGAGAGATTCCTCGTACGTTGACTCACGATCGCCAGTCGCGCTAAAACAGTCGCAACTTCGGCTGGCTCTGTTCCAGCACCTATACAGTCCCTTTCTGATGGATTTGGTAATCGAGGTCAGTGTACCCCTTTCGTTTGTCTGCGCCTATTTGCGGAGCGATTTTAATGCGTGTTGCTTCCAGCGACGAGAGACTGGTCCTTCAGCAAAATTTAATGAGCGGAATTTTAGTCTGGAGTTGCACGACACGAATTTCAAATAGTATTGTTACGGTTTTTTTATGGTTTCTGGTCTGTGGTTTCGTTAACGAAGGAGTTTTTTTAGATCTTTTAAAAGCTCGACTGTCTGGGATTAGAGAGTTACGCAGTTTCAGGTAAAGAAGCTGGTGCAATCTAAAGGAAACACAGTCGAGGCAGGTAATGGTGGATCATTACGCGAGCTCCTCGTTATTTCGACTTAGCTTCGCTTAACGCTAGCTTCGTCGTTAGACCAGCGCGGTCCTCGCGTTTCTCTGAAGTAGGGAACGAAGCTAATCACTCTGTGCTGCACACTACACACCGAGATGATCGCGATGAAAACAGTTCTACAAATAGTTCATTAAAATCTCGAGAATCGATAAATGGGTCACTGTAGGTCGTCGGGCGATATCTCACGTATCCACGATGAGTATTCGACCGTCAACTGGGTCATTCGACTGTGGCAAAAAGGGGAGCAGAATATAATCGAAAAGCTGCAGCTATCGATTTATGCCGATTCATGTGATAATCGATTGTCATGCCTTTGTTTACCAACATAACTACTTATCTCAGAGAACGAACTCAAATCTAAAAACAGAAGCAGAAAAGACACCTATATTTACTGGTAAAGCTACTGCATGAACTCAAAATTCGGTTCCCCAAACAAATCCCTACTATGACCATCTCACAGTCCATATAACTACATGAACCTCTCCCTAGGACTGGGTAGAAAATTTTCCACGGAATCAGCCAAAAATCGTCACTTCGCTCAACGACGCCTACGATCGCTTGTTGACACTGCGCTTCACCCAAGACAGCCCGACGAACGGTCCGATTCCGCAACTATTTATCACTCCTCGAACCTCGGCGACCATACCCGAACCCTACCACGCTTCACACCTGACGATAGCCGCGTACACGTAACTTACTTTGCGCTGGCTGCTTCCGACGAGCGTCCGTGAAAATCCGCGTCGAATCTCGGCGACGAGAACGTCGGGAACGTCGAGGTGTACTAGGCAGCTGAGGATTCGTTTTCACTCGCAGCGAAACATCGAGCTAGAGCCCGAGTGGATGTGCACCGCGGACCGAGTCTCGCTCCGTGAGATCGCTTCGACGGGGTGGTGGTCCCGCGAATACTGAGCCTCCGGAGCTTCGTATCCCGGTCGATAAACCACCCTCCAGGCCACCCACTCTCGCTAAGGGTACGGTCACACCTGCACTCACGTGGCTACCTGGACCGCGTGCGTTCACACGACTCGTCGTCGTCACCTCGCGCACACCTTTAACCTTTCCTGTTCGTTACACCGGTGCAGCAGCAGCTGCGACCTGGCGGGGTCGAATCAGACGGGATTCCTGCCTTCGAAGCGCGTTTTCGAAGGAACGCGAGAGACTCGTGCAGCGGCGTTCGCGATCAGCGCTCTTTGTTTGCGTTTCGGTTCGTCTGTTCGCGATGTTTGACATTTAGTTGGTCGCCGCCTCCACAAGCTCGCGCATCGTCTGTTTGGTTCCCCTTGTTTGCACACGATGCTGCTGATGTTTATTATGCGGCCGACCCCGTAAATGGAACCAAACGATGCCCCGCTGACTGCTATCACCCGCCCACGGTGTGTTCGCCGCGTGCAATTTTGCGTTATACGCAACAAGTATATGTGGGAATTTTTCAGGCTGAGGTTTCTTTGGGATGAGGTTCGAGGGAGCCTTGGGATATGGGTTACGTGGAGGTTTATATGGGGATTGGGGGATTTTGTGCGGAATATGGGATGTACAAGGTATTCTATAACTGGTGGGATAAGTAGATAGTGATTCTTCATGAAGAAGTAAATCAAAAATGTGGAATAAAGTATTTTGATAACTTGCTTGATTTCTGAGAAAATTGAGCTTGAATTATGATTGCGTGCAAGTGTACCGAAGTACAGTATGGGTGCTTGAAGGGTTCACGGGGTGAAGGGAACACTCACGGTCTGATCATTGACTGTCTCTACGGGAAGCTGGAAGCACTCCCCTTTCCCTGTTCACCTCTCAAATACCCAGAGTGCACTTCGGTGCACTTGTCCTCGGTTAGAATTCAAAGCCAATTTTCTCGAATACGAAGCATGACATCAAAATATTTTATTATATACTTTTGACTTATTTTTCTATATAGAATCATATCTTTTTCGCTTGTGCCACCAGTTCTGACACATCCTGCGTAGGGTGTTCGACGACGAGTGTCAGAAATTTTAAGGGATGATTCTACATAACAACAGAAGTCGAAAATGAAGATAAATTTTAAATTTTAGACTACATTTTCAAGTTATTAATTATTGAGAAAATGCCTAAAATATAAGTGAAACGTGTCGGACTTGAGACTTATACTACTGACTTCGATGTGTTTGATTTGGCTAGTATATGTCGACAGTAGAATAAGTTCCATATCAGACACATTTCACGCGAATTATAGACGTTTTTGCAACAATTAGTAACTTTTTTTTGCTACATGAAAAATGAAACAGTCCTACCGAGTACGACACTTTTCATCATGAGAACAATAAATTAGCTCGTGAAGAATGTAACGTGTGTCAGCAAAATAAATGGTGCAATGAGTTGAACGTTATCTGTATCGCGTCGAATCGAGTCGAGTCGAGATGAGCCAAGCCAAGATCATCAGGTGCGTTATTTTATTCGGCTGCGCAGTATCTGGTGCCTGAAAGAGAAACAGGACCGTGGCGATTATGTGAACGTAGCTTTGATATTCTTTATCGAATCGCGCAAGGTCGTACCTGGAGTTACCGAAACGATCCAATTCACGTAACTGCTGACACGAGTCTGGACACTTTGAACCAATGCGCAATTTATGCCATAACTGATAATTCCTATAAGTACTAATCGTCTAGTGACAGGATTCTGCCATAAAACTGGTCCACCGCTGTCCATCTGTAAATAAGACGCAAAGAGAAGCGATGGCAATAAATACTTGAATACATTTTCATTCGAATTTGAACAGTATGAAGAAACACCAGATTTACCTGACACGCATCTTTTCCTGGGGCGTACGTACAAAGTTGGTTCCTATTTAAATTGCGATAAATTTCCGAGCACTCTTCATTCGTAATCACGTTCACTGTGGCCTCTTGTAAGGTATCTGATTTAGCACCTGCAAACTCTGTCGTTCCCCAACCTAGTTTTGAAAATAATTCTTCTTTCAAATATACCAAGTTAACCATATGTTTTGCACACTCAACCAGATTTACTAACCCAATATTGTTGCATAGTCGCCGGCAAAAGTATCTTGCGAATGTCGGAAAGGTAGACAAGCTGGGCCAACCGCGTTACTGTAGCTTATAGTTCCATTTATCTGTGCAACGGCTATGTCGTATGAATAACTCATTTTGTTGTAATTTGGATGAACAACAACTCGACTTATTCGGTATAACGCTGTGGCATTCGTGTCTTTGCCTGAGTATCAGAATCATGAGCAATTACACAGTTGAAGGTGAGGTCTAAAGAAAATTATTCCACGAAAGCATTGGTCAGTGCTTACCTGTTGAAGGATCGTGTTCACCAACCACCACGCCCAATATGTCAATTGATCTTTCTCCGAAACAATGTGCTGCTGTTACTACATATGTAGGAGATATTATGGTACAGCCGCAATAAATTTCTCGTAGTACAGAATCAACGAGACCACACATCATGGGATACTCATTCACCCCTGTTTCCTTGCCACCGACGATTCTGGTCTAAGAACAATCGATATGATACGAAACTTCTTCTATGACTACTCTGTAGGACAAGCAATTTCATCTCATTAACTAAGCCTCGAATACTTACTGGATTCTTCCATCCGCACCGACAATTTTCGTCGGTGTTTAAAGGATTTTCAATCAATTTCGCTGCGCATAAAAATCGACCACCAGTCGACGAGGCAGGCGATGACAGTGATATGGTCATCGTGTCTCCCTCCGATTCTAAGCTGAATGACCCATTGCCGCAATACCGATGCGTTGTATTTGGGCTAACTTGAACGAGGAGCACATCCTGATTACAGTTGTAACTCTGCAAACATCATATTTCAATCTACATTTTCTTCTTTTCTCTCCAACTGTTTCCTCTTCTTATCGCCACTGCACAATATGGTGACTTTGTACTTACCCATGGTATCTGCAACGTGCATGTCACGTTAACACGGTAGTTGCTTTTCAAGACCCATGTGCACCATTGTGCGCCTCTATATGAAGACGGATACTCCCTGTTATAAACGTAATACGTATTACCAGCAACTATTTCTTCATAATAATTACATCCTGTGTTTGCAGCGTCGCCGAACTTGAGAAAGCTCGTAAGCAAGTAAACGAATAATAATAATAGCGGCACTGTGAAAAGAAGAAATGATTGAGTGGTTGAACTTCTCTATTAATATTCTGCCCGAAATTATTTGATTATCTATTTTGTGTCTATACCTTTCGTCATAACGCAGTGTGTGCAGCGGTGTTTGTAAAAATGAAGGTACGCTTAAACCGCCAAGAAATTTAGTTCGACACTTCGACAGAGAGGCGCACAATTTTCGTAGAAACACACGTGACGATCTGATGTGTATTCGCACGAATTTCGCGGTTTTTATGCGTACCGCGAAGACAAGCCAAAGTCACGACTGACAATTTTACAGGTGCTATCAGGCAGTCTTATCTAAGGTAGTTTTAACCTCGAGGATGAAAGCATATGTATCTACGGTAACAAGTCCCAATAGTAAGTAGTACTCGTACTCGTACTTACTCCAATAGTAAGTAGTACTCGTAAATGAAATTACAAGGTGCAGATGATACCTATTCGTTCATTTTTCAGGTGTTTGCGTAGCCTGTTTCTCAAGCCTTGATCAATGTTAATTACTTTAATTGGGCATTTTAGGAGTTAGCGAATTACAGTTTTTCATTCGATGTATACGTGAGATACTCGTGAAGTCGCTATCTTTTGTTTAGATAGAAGCACGCAAATTCTATTTAGCCGTCATGGTAAAGCCAATATATAATTATGATTTCAAAGAATTGTGTCGCAATGAAAAATTCTTGCCACCGTTTGCGTCTTGTTATCGCAAAGATATATATCTAAATCATTATATCATAGTCAGTGTTATCGTGCATATGCTGATCCTTTAAAAAATATTTCAGTGAAAATCTACCGTATATAAACGGTGTTATACATATTAATTTCTTATTGTTCTTACTGTTCTCGTGTTTTTTTTTCTCTATCTTGAATAGCGAACACGTAGTTTTTAGTATAATAATATTAATTACGAATCTTTTAAGGAAATAGCCCTTATATAATTTGAAATGAATTCGAGGCCGTTTAAAATTGCTTCGATGCACAATGTAATTTTTCAAACGCGCAAACACTAACAGGCCTAATTATTTTTATTTTATCACAAATTATGTTTAATATGTACGAGTTTTTAATATACCTACTCGAACGCATATTTTTCCTACTTTTTAAATGCAGCTTTAAAATGTCATGAAAAATTGTGTTCAAGTGAAAAGGAATGAAGTGCTCAGAAAACAAGTTTATTCAAAGTTCAATATAAAAAAAATAACTTTGAAAGACAATTGTAATCAGCACTTAATCTGTTCTGACCTGGAAATTTTATCTTAGAGATAGATAAATACGTGAAATAACGAGAAAAGAAGTAAAAAAGTAAACCACGAGTGGGAGGATACGCGCCATCTACCGCGCATTTTAAATACGTTACTACGTCAGCTGTAGTCAGCTGTTGTCATGACAATGGAGTGGAATACAAACCTGATAGTGCGTGACAGTGGGAAGAACGCACACATGAAGGAAGGACGTTTATTTATTGTTAAATTAGTAATAACTTTGTTAAAGAAAGTCAATCGAAATTTCTGCATCTTCAAACATTTCGAATATTTGTGATGGAACGATTGTTTGATCTTTCGTATTACTTTGAAATTTGCAAACAGGAAAAAGTAAGAACGATAATGACCAATTATGATAGTGTCGTTAAATAAAAACAAGGAAAACTAAGTTTTTTCTCGTAAGAAACATATCGTTATAATTTGTTATTTATAATTTTCTTGCGATATTTAATCCGTCTGTTTATCATTTGCAATACAATTGTAGAAGAGCATCAGTTGCAAAAGGTAATCTGGAAACAATTCACAAACCAGTATCTCTAACGTCAGACATACTTACAAGGTACCTGGTGCTCATAAAGATCCAATGGATTGTATTACCGATGATTGTGTCGGTATCAGTGGAATGAGTCCCCTAGCTATGCAAATGATACAAAATTTTTCTCTGTACCAATATTCCTTCGCCTGTACGTTGCGATGTATGTCCCACGTGGATATTTTACATCGTTATCGTACCTTTAACCTTTCTTCTCAACCAGTGACATTTTTAAGGGAGAAACGATACATCTGAGACTGCTTCTTGCTACTTAGGTGCCATCGTCTCGTCTTGCTCCTTTCAATCTTTGTTTACGCGACATAAAAACCAGCGATCTTAATTTCGTTCTCACCAAAGTCTGCAACTTTTCATTATACTGCAGAAATGTCACTGTGACCTTAGCAATTTTTTAAAGACCTCAAAGGGATGCGGACTATAAGCATAAAAGGGTGAAACTTCTGAGAAACCCTTAATGAGCAGTGATGAAGGGAATTATTAAGGAAGGATATTCATTTTTCAAAACTAGAAACTAAAATTTACTGTGATCTCTCAATAAATATAGATTGTAATTAAAGAAGTAAATAATTTCATTGTGTTATTATTATGTTTACTGTTGATATAACAGTATTTGTGAAACATGTAAATTTAACGATACTTGTGGCGTCAACCAAGGACGAGACATTTCTGGTTTCCTAGTTTCCTATTTTCCTTGAACAAGATCTAAAATTTTCCTACAGAGAAACATACGGTGAACACGTTTCATGCCCGTCCTGACCTAAGACGCAGATTTTACATTGTTCGTCGTATTCAGTAGGTGATTATTTTTAGAATGCACAGCGTATAGGTGTTACGCTATCGATAAAATATCGACGAGACCTTCTCCGCAAGGTTAACCGTCTCCACGACGGAGCTTAACGCGATGCGCTAGAGGGCGATAATTAATTTCCTAATTAACCTTGCAAAATTACCAATAATAACGTTTTGTTTAACGAGGACCCTCACTGATGCTCGAATCCTTATTCAAGAATTATACAACCAACGACTCTTAAAGGGTTACTTGTGAGGGAGATCCTTTGATGATAAAATCAGATAACGTATTTATTAATTACCTGCTTCTCGATTCTTAAGAAACGGGATTAATCTCTACGTTGTTTCCCCAAAGCTACTGTCGACCTCCTGTTAAGCCGAGGCACTGATAAGATATCAGATCTTGACAGAAGATTGCCAAACATTGCTATGAGAAAAAAGCAGTTGTAGAAATAGTAGTAATTACTATAATAATTTTTCATTAAACTTTGACAAATTTTGCTATGATTATAAGTATTCGTAGTTATTAGGCATAACCAAATGAGTCAAATTTCTAAAGAATTTTTAAAGAGTTTATGTTACTTGAGGTCTACAAAGTAGAATAGGTGTTTTTAACAAAGGAAGATTAAATTACGCACATGTTTTAGTATTAGTTAGTATTAGTATCTATAGCTATCTTTTGATTATTGAAAATAATTAAGACAAATATTTGACCCTTCATTTGTTACATGTTAAGAGCAACTTTAATTGATACAAAGAGATTTCTCAGAATACATTAATTATTGAATCGATTTTGTATGGAATAGTGACTTTCAAAGCAGCCAAAGGCAAATTACCACAAAATTCAATCTTGTTATAGCTATTAAACCCGGAAACTAAACTTTCCAGGTATATATACAGAACATTTGACCTTGCTAACGAGTGGGCAATTAAAAGTTGATGATTACGTTGTCATATACGAATTAACTACTTGGCAGTTAAATAAATTACCATCATTGAGCTACTAATTATTAATTCTTTCTAAACCGGCTAAGTGGTCGCTAAATTATTGAATTTTCAGAAAATTTGAATCTTAAGAATTTTTGAGATTTTTAATTCATAATTTTTAACCGAATCTCTACTCGAAACGTTAATTCCCTTTTCTTGCTGAATTCAATAACGCAGCAAGTCTGCTCCGAACACAATTCACGCCACGAGACTTGCGTTATAAGCCAAGGGGTTAAGGACACGTTGACAATTATATTACCATGAATGGAGTACTTACTATGGCAAGAAATCGTTATCACAAAGTAGTTACCAAATAGTGACTTTTAACGCAGCTGTAGGTAAAATGAAAGTTCATCTATCTATAGTAAAGCTAGTAAATTAAGAGATCTCACATTTTTTGCTAACAGTACGTACCACCCCCACGAGGAAATTGTCCCAAATAAGCAACATAAAAGTTTTAAAAAAAGGGAAAAGAAAATTTCTAAGTAATTCTGTCTTCGTCGAATCTGAAATTCTTTAACCATCTGAAATTTCATAGATTCAGCCACGGGGCTGATCACGTCGACGGTAGTCATATCGAATTTTACTCCTTCTCACGCAACTCTTCGATTTATTTACACGGGTGGTGTGCATTGTGCATGTGAGTCTGTTCAAATTAGGAGTAATACTCCTGGAAACTGCGGCGCTAGGAAGAAATAACTGGCTGCCGACTAATTAGGACGGGATCGATGATACTAAGAATCATTTCGAGTGCCTTCCATTCATAGAATCGATTGTTCCTTGGAACCGAGACTAGAGTCTCCTTTGGAGCAAGTACTGAGAATGAAATGAGTCATGTTCGTGGAAATGTTATTGCAACAGACTCCGTGGAAATGTGTAATGAGATACAATATCTAAATAAGATCAGTAGAAATATTTGCGCAGAGGGTACCAAAAATGATAATAACGATCTCGTAAATAGCTTAAGTAAGCTTCTAAACTTAATATTTATATCGAAAGCCTGAAAATATGGTGACTCACAGATTCGTCCATATGTGTACAAAATATCAATTAATTTTCATATTTAACTCTCGTTAGTTAAGCTTTTGTATTTAACACTTTTGTATTTAATTTCTTTTGTGAATAAATTCATGGCTTCCTGTATTTGTCTTCTGGGGATATAGCAATTTTTAGAAACGTAGGGTATAGCAATCTTAAAAATTGTTTGTACCAACTTACAGAAGCACCGTCATAAATGGAACGACTCCATTGTTAGTGAAAACGTTTTATTAAACTCTGAAAGTTACAATAGCGGTAGAGTTTTTTCTGTTATTCACGATGTTTTTTTGTTTACTGTAGGATCACATATACGATTACAGTACTGAGGCCCTCCATGCGCAATAATTACGATGTGTTTCCCCGCAAACTTTAAGTTTCGTCGTAAGTTCGTGGGTTGCATTTTCATCTGTATCGAAATAAATGATTCAGTCTTTTTTAAATTATTTGTTGAGGTCGGGAGAACAATATCGATAGAAGAATTGCGTACAGTTATTTGACATAAAAAAAATGTCCACGACTTTAAAATTTTTAAATATACTCTAAGTGAACGTTTCTTGAAACTAATAAGTTAAACTAATTACCTAAAGATTGAACAAAATCCTGCGCAGAATAACACGCACGATTTCAATACATTAACGAGATAATAATTAGATAGAAGTATATTATTCATAGAATTATTGAAAAATTACTTTGATAACGTAATGTAGTATATTAATTAAATAATCCTACTCAAATGTCCTTGTCTGTTCTTGAACAAGACTTCACTATTTTTCAACCACTTCGTTTCAACAGTATTTTATCTTTTTATTATGTTTCATTTTAATTCCCATTCTTGCTCACGTCACTCTGCGCGTTTCTCCAGTGTATTCGAAATTCTATCAACAGTTATCAAGAACGTTCTATCACGGCGGACACGAAAATGAACACGTACGAAATTACGGCGAGAGCTCTGATGCGACAAGAAAAACGATCGTGTCGTTCGTGCATGCGAAGTCCCTGTTATCAAGTAATTTCGGGGCCGTGTGCGATAAGAAGGTTCCACGATATAATTGTAACCCGCACGAACGTATATAACTCTTTTTTCATGCGACACGTGCGTATGGCTCTGTGTGTAAACGTACAACAAATACCGGAGAAATAGCATACGTATTATATGTATATATGTATATATTCTCGTATAATATATATATAAGTATGTACGTGTGTTTCAGGTAAGTATTAAAAGATCTTTCAACGAGCGTTTTATCTCCCTCTCTCTCTCTTTCTCTCACTCCCTCGCACACAGGCACACACACTCTCAAGATGAAAGGTTCCGTCTCTATCTTTTCTTTTTTTTCTTTCACTTGCAATTGGTTACGAATCGTTTAATGTTCGATCCCGCGAGGGACACTTTGATCCCCTCGGGACGAAAATAGGAGAGCTATTCACGCGCGAACGTAGCCTTTGACCTCTCGCGAGTTCGTTAATTCCGCCGCGGTTTCGGCGTTTCCCGAAAGAACCACGGAGAGCGTCGTACGACAGAGGCGAGTATATATTATAAAATATAACGTACTTTTTAAAAGCTACAAGATCACATAATCTCACGAGAAATAGAGTTCTGAACGTTGTGCATGGCGAACGTTGCTTACACCGTCCCCTCTTCGTCGACCCTTAATTAATAGTTCCTAAAGTACACCGACGAGTATTGGTGCGGGGTACCTCGGACCACCGTGGAAAAGAAAGTAGCGGAGTCCCTCGTTAATTGCAACGCCTCTGTCCCCGGATAATTGTCCGAGCTATACGAGGTCACTCAGAACTGGTGGTGCAAAAGGTTAAGCCAAAATTTTACATGAAAAAATAAATCAGAAATATAGAATGATATTTTTTTACTATGCTTAGCTCCTAAAAAAACTGACTTAAACAATTTAACCGAGGACGAGTGTATCAAAGTACAGTTTTAGGTATTTGTGGGGTAAACAGAGAGAGGGGAATGTTTCTGACTTACAGTAGAGAAAGTCAATGGTCAGACCGTGAATGCTCCCCTTACTCTGTGTTCCCTTTAATCCCTCTAATCCCTTCAATCCATCATAATTCAAATTCAATTCTCTCTGAAACGAAGACAATATGTATTAAGAAATTTTATTCTATATTTTTGCCTTATTCTTTCGAATAGAATCGCTAGGTTTCCACTTATACTATCAGTTTTGATACACTCTGTATTATACTTGGTATCAGACATGTAGAACTCGATATTTTCACCAGTATCTATTTTATTTTTATTTTTCTTGCCTATCTCTCTCGATAAATGCGTCCTGATGGAACCTCTTATATTGCAGTTAACGTGAGACTACTGTATTTCGTCTGTGCAACGTAATTGCGAGACGAAGTGATCATGTTGGTAGGGTCAGACGCAAAGGAAATCTTAGAGCTAGACACGCGTTATTTTTATTGCTCTCGCTAGTTAGAACTTCCGGTGTCCGAGGTATTCCGGTAGGCTCGATTATAATAATTTTGTTAGACTAAATTCTTTTTCCTTCTTCCTCGTTATTATCTAGAAGAATGTTAACGCAGTTCTCTTATGTACTAGTAAGTAATCTTAGCTTATGAATCGAACGGCGCTACTATGTAGTTTACGTGATAGAAACGCACGGTAGAACGCAAGTAGAATATCAAATATATAGATTAGTTAAATTAAATTAGTTAATTAAGAGATTAGTATAAATTAATGGTACACAAGACTGAGGTTAAGAGGTTCAGTAGACAGTGAAATATAAGGTGTTGCATAAAATGTGGACAAACTTTTTTGAGAAGTTAATTTAGTGCATGAAAATTGTAAAGAAAAATAATGAACTGATGCAATTTCTTAATATATTTAGAAAATAAGTCATTCTTTAAATGAAATATATTATTGATATCCAATGAGAAGAATAAACACAGATATTTTTAAAATTCTTCCTACAATCAGTATTACTTAATTTTTTGTTTTCATATATTGAAGTTAGATTAAATTAAATTAGATCCGCATTTTATAAAACACCTTCTAGAATAAAAAAAAAGAATTAATTGTAACACAGTGAAAGGAAATGAATTCCAAAGGAAACATGCAACTATATCTCAATCGTGAAACTCTTTCCACAAGAAACAAACGAACTTGCAAAACCTTGCAAAAAGGATAATCATAATAAACAATCTATCCCAGTTGTAGATCGCGTAGAAACCCTAGAAATGTTCAATGTCCTTGTTTTATAAAATAGTTCGGCGCAGTTAATGGCAATTCGCGTGTAAAACATGAAAACTTTCAACGCTCAATTCAGGAATTATTGCGGAGAAGCAACGAACCGCAAATAAGCGTAGTCTCTATAGTCAGAGTTTGATATTATTCGAATCAGTTTTCATTAGAATAAACAATTATTCGTGATCCACGAATAATCCATCTTTTGTGTCACTTTTATGGAATATTATTCGTAGCAGAATTTACTCAAATAAAAGTTGATTCAAATAATGCCTAACTCTGCCTACAGTAATCGTGGATTCGATTCATCGCGTTTAACGTGGACGATGACTCCATGAAAACAGTAGAAAAATTCAGGGTTCTTGCACGTTAGAAAAGTCGCATTTAGAATTTAAAACGGTCTATCAGCGAGCCTAAATTACGAAACTATTTACACAGATCGTTTAAACGGAAGGTCGAGCTGTATACGCGTGCTGCTCTCTTTTTCGCTGCGCTTAGGTCTATTGGCTTACATTTCTATAGATAACAGATACGTCTTTAAATTAAACTCGTGTCCAGTTGTCGCTATGTTAGACTGTGTGTGTATACATGTACTTTTTTTGTTTATATGCATGAGATTTATATATTTATATATCACTGCACTAAGTGAGCAAGAATAAACTCGGAGACTGAATTCCTAGAGTTTCTTCTTTCTTCACCTAGTGCTACTCGCTTGTAAAATACCTTATAACTGTTCATATATATAGGTGTAACATTTTGTAATAATTTTAAGTGGACCCTTAACGGTAGTCGAACGTGAACGCCTGTGTATCGAGAAGAGTTCCTTGTTAACGAATATACCCGTATCGTTTCGACTGTTAATTATTAGTAAAATCATTAAGGTATCGAGTTTCTAATATCTATACATATATTTCAAAAGTATTGAAATATTGTGCTAAGAAAAAAGATTTATATGCAATGTTTAGTCATTAAAATGACGAATAGGAAGAGTATTTCAAATTATTTTAGAATAAGTAGTGAAGTTCCACTTTAAGTAGACATTTTCACACTTTTTACTAACATTTGTCACAATCAGTAAATCTCAGAATTATTAAAAAGAATTGCTTAAGTCAATATAATTAAATAAAATGCACACTAGTTTGAAATAATTTGTATGAATTACCTATGGTCTATAAATATTCAATCAGCTACTGAAGAACACACATAAGAATACACTTCACTATCGTATCACTTAAAGTCTGATTTCATAGCAACAAATTTTCTTCAGAGTGCGTCCTTTCATTTGAAGTGTTGGAACAGTACTGAATGAACGAACTTGTTGTCTGGGGAAAGGTGACTACTTTGAAATTCAGAACACAGAAAAATTTGGAGTAGGTCAATAAAATCGTGGCAAGACGGTCAGTCAATGGGAGTCAGGTACATTATTTCAGCCATTTTTGTGTAACATTTATGGCATGGTCCTCTTACTCAGTAATCCTGCTTGTTTTTCTAACATTTTTTAATTTTTTTTTTTTACTAATTACCTTCGTAATTATTCTATGCTTGTACATTTTTGTAGACGTAATGAAAACGATAAAGATACAATGACAAGTTGATTTTTTTGTAATTTTTTTATGTATTTTGAATTTTAACTTTATTAAGTTGAGATCACAACGTCTACAATTTTTGGATTTTATTTAGTGTGAGTAATTTCCATGTTCTATTTCATTTTGTATTTATTGGGCCATGCACTCATGATTTTTCCGATTTTATCTTGATTTAAACTCTAATTAATATTGTTATGAAAAAATTAAGCAATATAACATATTTGAAAAATGACACTATGTGTAACAAATTTTTAACTTATTTACGAATTTTCTGTATTTTGTGATAAATGGACTGCAATAAATTCACGCTGACTTGAATATCTTAATTTGCATTTCACACTGATAAAGACGAAAAAAAAAGTGAAAACTGTACTTGATTCTACTTATACATGTCACATTTATAACTCTACACGTTTTCTACATTCGAAGAAATGTAATGTTATGAAACTTTCAAAGTTGGTTAATTTTAAAAGATAACTACTCATGTACGTTTCTTTGTAAGATTTTCAATGCTATCCACAAATGAATTAATACTGGAAAAATCTTCTCGACACACAGGCACAGAAGAATTTGTAACTGTTTTTTTTTTAAGTATAAATATTGCAGTGTAAATAGATAATTTAAATATTTGTTACCCGAAAGACACATCTAGATCGCATTTACGTTGCGTCATAAAATTTTTAGAAACGCTAAGCTACAGTTTCTTTTTCCCGAAAATTTTCTTCGAAAAAAAATAACATCGAAGTTAAGTGCAGGTGCTAAGAATTACATTTATAGATGAAGTGTAATTATTCATAGCGACGCTCGTCTTATCTTTCTTTCATCTAGCCATCACTCATTCTGTCTATACATCTTTCCTTAATTTTCTTTTCTGTTTTAAAGCCGTACCTGACGTTTTACAAAATTTATGCTGAACACCAATAGAAGAGTGTCAGACAAGTAAGGAAGTCTTTTGAGATCGAGTTTACAGAAGAAACCAAATGCTCAGTTATCTAACGATCGTCTCCACACGCAATACTTTTTTATATCACATAATAATACACTTCTGTATATTGAAAAATTACAAATTATATCATCGAACGATTTCTGTGAACGTCTAATTGGTCGTGACAAAAATTTATCAATAATGGTAATGATATATACAAGAAATCAATTTAATGATTTTTGTACAGAATATTAAGGGTTTCATCAAAGTTTCACGCATCTTCGTTTAAACTTTATGAAATAATCATAATATATTTTGATAGGCCTTTAGACTCGTAATTGGCTGAGATAAAATATCTTGCAAAGATGCAAGATACATTATTATTACAATCAAAAGTTTGGATACATCTGAATGTGAAATTTGTTGAGCGTTCCTTCATTCTTACTCAGGTTTTGATACTAGGAATAAAAAGGGAACATTTCTTATATCATAAGATAAGTTAACAGATTAAAATACAGTAGAATAAATGAGCTATTCAAAATATGGAAGTTGCAAAGTACTTTCAATGTATTCTTGAGCAGCGTTAATAACTTTAAGTTATCTAATTAAGTTAATACTTCTAAATTAAATTTAGTACATTTCAGAGTAGAGGTATTCAAACTTTTGAATACTGAAACTTATTAAAAATCTTAAACTACATTTCGGCGATCAACAAGTAAAATCTGAAGCGTTAAAAGAATTTTAGTAAAAAGTAGATAGCCTATTTATAAATTACACGTTCATAAATAAAAAAGTTAATACTTAGACTACGAAGACGCTGAAACTATTTTTTCAGTTGTTCAATAATCTTACGAAAATGTTTGTGTATTCGACAAAAATCGTACCTAATCGAAAGACTGAGAGGTAACAACGAAAATTTTTACTCGAGGCCTTTGCTCACTCGAAGTATATCACCACCTCGATTCTCAAGAGCGTGTCCTTTTGAACAAGGTTCCATTAATTTCTCGATATCGAAATTACTTCACGTCGCAAAGTAGAAAAACGACTAACGCGAGAGTTGAGTGTCCGTTTCTTTCGTAGACACATTTGAAGTTTAGGTTGTTTAAAATTATAATTAAAATCCATGATCTGTAACAAGAATCTTGTGCCCTTTATCAGTGATAGATATGTTTAACAATATTCGATACTAGGCCCGTTAAATGAACAGAATTTAACGAGGGACATCAGTGTTGGACAATGTGGACAGCGGCGATCTCAGAAATTCAAAAAGTGTCTACGAAGATTTCGTCGTACAACTATCGAGATACTAGGCCAATCTTGATTGGACTTCTAACATTGTAACATCGTATCCTATTTTATAGTTTGTTTCGTTAACACACACCAAGTTATAGAAGAAGATAGTAGTTTAGAAAGCAGGATGTTTTAGATACTATATTATAACTACTTCACTTGCTATAGTAAACGCAACGAAATTGCTTAGAACTTGTTACTCTCTCAGATTGGCACGTGAAATCATACTCAACATCCTTCAATGGCTTTACTATCGAATTCGACAGCACTTGGTAATCCCAATTCCTTTCATTCTCTGTTCATCTTCAGTTTTCAGCACAACCGACTTTCTACTCTTCCATTTTTCAGCGAAAATTTAGACGCTATATTTACTAACTTTTCTGCTTTAATATATTCGTGCGAAAGAACGTTTCGAGTTACAGTGGGAATGAAATTTGTTGACTACACAAGACTACTGTAATTATGTATTTTTCCAAACCTTCATCACTCTTCGTTGTTATTCATTTTACCGTCTTTTATTATTTCCTTCATTATTTTTTGACCCTTAACTGGTATATACACTGGGGTCACAGCATTTATACTAATTCAGTTTTCAATATTTAATGCAAAAAATATCCATGAGTGGCTTACAGAGACTGAAAATTCGTCAATTTTTTCTAGGTCGTTATAAATTATTTTTCTAGTGGAAATGCAGTGACTCAGTTTATATTAGCATCATAACTGAAAGTTCATACCTCTAGTATTTTCAGACAGAAAATAATTACCTCTAAAAGCAGCAGTAATATTTAAATATAACCTTTTGAGTACCTCATATCATGCAGGCACACTGACAAAGTGAATACTCAAAAGGGCACAAAAGTGGTCCTGAGCCGTCAATTAAATCCATTCCCATCGTAATCGCATGAGAAATATACATTTAACATACCTAGTCTATAATATATATAACACGTTTTTTTGTACAGAGTTTTCTTTGCTTTTTGAAAAGAAGAAAGTCTTTCATAGTGATAACGAACTGTTTTTCGATTGCGTGCAGGGTGTTCGGCGGGAAGCTTTCATCCTCGTTCGGTACCTCTTCAATTTCGGTATCATGGAAGAACAATGATCATCGCTTTCCTCCATTAAAAAAAAAAGAATCTCCAACAATAATCGTTTATCTTTCCATCATCAATATGTTTATTGTAACGTAACGACAGAGCTCAGTTCAGAATTTTCTCGACACCGAATCCCCTGAATCGACTACAGACTCTGCTCGAAAACGATTTCCTCAAGAATCCCATGCGAATGTTAATTTTCAGCCTCGCGATCGCGATAAAGAGACTCCAAAAGACGATTACCCGTAGAAAGTGTTCCACCGTTTTCCTTTCCCCCTTCCCACGACTCGTATCGACAAACCAGTCGTGTCCGAGACGTTTTCCGTGTACGAGTCATATCAGCAGCTGATAAGCTGTTATCGTGCCCGGACTGAGAATCTCGAGCACCCCGCAAACAAGATAGAAAAGTGCACTTTCCTCAGCGACGCTTCCAAGCTGAGTACATGGTTACGCATTACACGTTCACGATATATGTATAATATATGTATATATATATATATAGCATGTATATGTATATAAGTATATAGATATAGAAAGTTACAAAAGATAAAAGAATCGAGTATAATGTACACGTACAGACTGTCCCAGAGAAGAGACGACATTTTTCTCTATCCATCTCCCCCCTCCCTCTCTCAATGAGTTACCTCGTTTCATATTTCGACAGCACACTCTCTATTATTCGCGATCTTACTAATTTTGGTCTGCAAGCGCCGAGAAGTTTCATCCTTCCAGCGAGTGTTACTTTCATCGCCGACCAACTGGTCCCGATCAACTGGCCAGTTGATCGCTAGACTCGGTCATTAGGCTTCGTCGGACTGGGAGCCCTGGGAGCTGCGTTTCTTCTTGTGATTGCCGTGATGGTCGTGATGGTGATGGTGGCGGTGCTGATGCTGATGGTGGTGCTCGGGGTGCATCAGGGCGTCGGTTTCCGGCTGATTCTGGTGGCTCGCCAGGAGGTCCAGGGTGCCTCTCGGAAGTGCAGGTTGATCGTTGGCTGGGGGCGGAAGTGGCGTTGCCGCTGGCGACTCGCTCGGCAGAGGTACACAGTGCAGGACGTAGCATCTCACCGCTGCTAGGATGATACCTGAAAATTGGGACGATTCAGTTGAATTCTGACGCGGTGGCTTGATATCACTTAGGGCTTGCTAAATGTCTGCAACGTGTGGCTACTTTTTATGCCCCAGATAATGGTCTGTGAAAAGAGACGCTTGGATCATCTGTGACCTATATTACAGAGATTTTAGTTGCGTTTTTTGGGTGCGTGAAAGCAGAAAATTTAGAGAATTTGAATATTGAAAATTTTGTAATTTGTAATATTTCAATATTTGAAAATTTGAGCTTCGAAATTGAAGCTTTGAAGTTAGAATATTTAAATATTTGGAAATTTGAACGTTTAAATATTGATAAAATTGAAAATTTCTATAATTAAATATTAGAATAGTAGAAAATTGAAGTATTTCAATAGTACAAGGTTTTAATATTGAAATTTTTGAATATTTAGATATTGAAGTATTTGAAAATTGAGAACCATAAATATAGTAGAAAATATCAATTATATTATGTATAAACAATTTAGTTTCTGTCCAGATATAAGAATAACTTGAATTGCTTGGAAAAAATTTCCTTCAATGAATTTAAATAACGTCTGACTAAAGGTTGAGCGTAACTACTGTCGCATCTTATGATGCACGTGTAATAAGAGAACTCTTTTTTCTTGTAATTGTTTTAAAATCTTTATAATTTTCAAAGTAGTATTATTAAATTGAACAAGTGTGTATTTTATACTATGAATACCATTATTTTTTAATTTAGTATCATTGTGTTTCTTAGTGAGTGATCTACTTTTCGAAGTCCTTAAATGAAAGCAATCTGAAACCTGTTATTTTAATTAAGAGATCCGAGTTTATTAATGTCAACCATATTTTCACAGAGTTAATAATTTCTGGCGGTTTCAGTGGTTGACTTCTAATAAGTTTACTCCATGAAACTATATGTGAAATTTATTTGGCAAATTTTGTACAGGAGAGTAATACGACCTCGCAATAATATAGGATAATTAATGTCTAAAATAGTTCGCAAATGGAACTCTAAATGATTCAACACTTTACGAGCCATTTGTACTTCTGTTTACGACCAAGGCTACGTGTTGATTGTATCGATGCACATGAATTTAATTAACTAAGTTCAATGAACATGTAAATGCTTTGAAGCTTTTTGCATTCAAAGTTAATCTTCATGGGGAACTTCTTGTGAAGTAATGATAATATCTATTGAATGGATAATAGAAAACTTCTTATCACACAGGATAGGAATACAAGTTGTTAGAAAAACTTCTGAATATTCTGATGAATTTGATAAAACTTTATGGCATAAGTTTCATATGAAATTTCTTATTTTATATATTTCTTGTCCTCGTTTGTTTAAAATTTCAAGTTTATTCATGATGGAAGAATTCTGATTTTATATAAAATGTATGTATTAGAAATTTTAAAGGGTGATTCCACATGTTAAAATAAGACATAAGTAAAAAGTGGTGAAACTATCTTTGAAACTTCGTTTTCGAAATATTAATTGTTGAAAGAATACATAACTTACACGATGAAATGCGTCTGACTAAATTTATATCGCTGTCTTATTCTACTAATATCGTTGTTTTCGGTTGCCTAAAGATGAGTCCAAGTAGAATAAGTTTCCAAGTCAGACACACTTTACGCACATTTTAGGTAGACCTTCAACTTGAAAAAGAAGCCTCAAATACCATTTTATTTTCATTTTTAATCTTACTTTGGCTCGCAGAATTATTCTTGAAAATTTCTGACACCTGCTGTCGAACACTCTGTATGAGTATCGTATAAAATAGTATTTGATGATATTTTTACTATATTCATTTCCCATTATTTTACATAAAATAATTTTGAATAACTGATATATGAAATATCACACATATTTAGAAAAATATTGTCAAAGATTTTCTCCGTGGTTAATCTAAAGACTAACCCACCGCTTTCGTTCTTACTGCTACGAAAAGTGACTGTAACTTCGTTACAGTGAATGAATAGCTCGAAGCAATACGATTAGCTCATAAAGACGAGAAATGTCTCTGAAGACGATAAATGTCTTTTCAAGCTACATCCTTGGACGTAGCCTCAAACTTTTCGCAATCAGTGAATAAACAGAAAATTAGTCAGACTTGTGTTCAAAGCGAAACAAGTGAAAAAAGAAATTGGAAAAATGTACATGTTTTAAAATTAAGAAAATAAGATTTCTATGTGTGGTCTCATTTCTATTACCAAACAATGTACTTTCATCTTCACACATATCCCAGGAAAAAGTGAAACGATGAATTTCTTGACCTACTACTGCGTGAGTATTTGCCCAGTTCGCGGGTCATTCTGGCAAAGTTTCAGAATTTCCTTGACGCTGGTTCGTGGACTGTAAAAAATGAGCTCACCGAGGAGTAGCAGAATAGTTCCTGCTACCAGTAGAGCGAGCCTATGGTCGGTGGTCGTTGCACCTGGGGCGAGTTGCACTAGACCAACAACCAGCACCACTGCGCCCAACAATAGGCACATCACCACCGCGTGCAGCCCGGATATCTGTGAATGACAATGCTCTCGTTAAATAATTTTCCATCTCCAATGTCTGACGCAAACTATCCCGAAGCGATGTACTACTGAAAGAATGCATTAACCCATAATTTTGACCTAAACGTTCACTAGAAAAGATATACACAGTTTCTCTGTAACACTTTTGACGTTTCTATGCCAATTTAGTTTGATTTAATGGATTTTAGGGATTTAGAAAATCAAATGTTTCTTTTGTAATAAATATACTTCTAATTATAATAAAGATTTTATATAAAATATTGAAAGTTTGAAATGGTGTACGTTCTTTCTTCTTGGCTTCAAAAAAAGAATTAATTGATTAAACAAAAGACTCTAAAAACATAAGCGGAAAAATATGAAAAATACTAAAAATTATTACACGCAACTTCATGTTAAAGTAAACCATGAACTACATAATGTGATACACCACACATTTTTATTTCTCTTCTATTGCTCTTATGTTTCATCCTAGCATTTCTTCTAACAGAGCTAATTTTATTCCAAAAGATTGGTTTCATTCTCTCAAAATAAATACCTCGACATTTTCGAAGTGTTTCAGCTTCTATTTACCCCCTAGAGCCCTAGCTATTTCTTAGCAGCGATAAAGAAGGAAATTAAATTTACATGTAGCTATATTGCTATGGTGGAAAGCAAAGCGTTAACGAGTTCTTCCAATCTGTCGTGTTCGTTAAAATCAATAGATAGCAGCGTTAGGTTAACCGACAGCCGTTCTTGCGGTGTCCACTAAGGCAAAGAATTACCTTGCCGCAGAGATATATCTCGGGTAAAGGCTCCAGGTGGCTGTTGTGGCCATGGGGGCTGGGGGTGGGAGGCGAGCCTTGAGGCGGCGGCATCCATTGGCCTCCCAGGTAAAGCTGACTAGGACGTTTTAGCCTTTTTTCCTGTCGTTTGCGCTCGTGGCGTACTGCCACCGCTGGCATCGCACCGATCATCCTGCAAAACAACCACGCACAGTGTCAGCAAGCGGAAACGTCAAAATATTTTGCACACTCTCCATCGAAAACATCGTCACTTTAAGGTACTTGTATGCATCTTTACGACGCATTTTTCCGTCATTTCAAGGGGATCTAGAAAATGTGTTTTCGTTTCGCTGGTGCAAGACTAAAGAGAAACTGTACTATAGGGAATGTCCAACAACAGGTGGCAAAAATTTGATGAGGTGATTCTGTGGACTAAAATAAGACGAAGATTAAGGGTGACGAAATTGCGTTTAGGGCTTCCTTTTTGAGTTATTACTTGTTGAGGGAATGTAAAATGTCTGAATATTGGTCTCATTCTACTGGCAGCGTTGCGCGTGACCTGAATAATGAACGCTAAGAGTAGAATAAGTCTTCAAGTCAGACACGTCTTACGTACACTTTAGGTGCATCTATTCGTCGTTCTTAATTTTTGTCCTATTTTTGTATGCACAATCATTTCTTAACACTTTTAGTATCTTTTGTTAAATACTCTCTACAGCAGCTCATAAATTTATTTATGTGTTTAGGGTATTAAATCATTGTAATTTCCTCAATTTTAACACAAAATATATGATATCTCGAGATTTTGAGCACACAGATTTTGAGTAAACAAATTTCTTGGCTTAGTTTTTTGTAGTAGGTACGATAGTATCTGACGCATATCAGTTAATCAGTTCGCCCTAATTTCCAAAGTTTACACGAGATTTTAGCCACGTTTATCTTTCATTTCTGGTACATAAAAATGCTATATCATATTTCGAGGGGGTAAATGGTGATAACAGCAGGGATTAATTTACATCCGTTTCTTGTATACTTGATAATCTAATAGCTCTATCTTTAGGAAGCGATCCAATATCAGCCACGAACTATACACCACCTTTTTATGCCCTTGTTAATTTAATTTATCTAAATCTATCGTATGGTCACCATTAACCATTATAAATAATATACTTAAAGGTAATACATAATTTGTGAATTCCCCTTCATTGAGTTTTAATCGTACAAATTTAATTACGTTACGAAAATAATGTAATATTATATTAAATCAAATCTTTTACTTCTTGAATAACTTACAACACGATACAATGGCTTTTATGCAGTAAAATATACATTTTGTTTTTATACTTTTTATTTTATTAATGGACTCGGTAGCTTATTATTTAAATATTTAATGTCAAGGATTTCAATAAATAAATCTAATAATTAAAAATAGTAAATGTCCTATGAAATCCTTATTGAACATGTTAATTGTTTTTGAAACATCATTTCATTTAATGTCCAAGTAGAATGTTTTATCCATGTTCGGATACTGGTGCAATCTGGGTATTTCTTTTTCATTAAAATTTTGTTGAAACTCAACATTTCACCATGATAATTGTAGACACTCCAATTCGCTTAATGCAACAGATAATAATAATAGAAGCGTAAAGTTTCAACAAATTATACTTAACGACTATGCTCAATGTATTCAGCACGTTGTAATTGATGGATGAAATCGTCAGTAGAATAGTCTGCAAATTGTCAGACGCTATTCACTGTAAGCAATTAAGGAGAAATTAGAGAATACTTCCATTTCGTTTTTACGCACCAGGAATTAGCGTCATATTCTTATCAATTCTAAATACTGGTACTATTATTTTCATATTGTAAAATACATTCACAGGTAGTTAAAGACAATAACAATATTTCTGTTCGCTTCGAGTAGTATGTAATAAAGTATAAAATTTCTGTAAATTTTACTAAACTGGAATAATTATGCTATTAGATAAAACAATAATGTCACATGTTCTTGAAAAATTACGACTTACCTTTTAAATGATATTGACGAATATAAAATTCATATAAATCTGCCAAAGCCAGACTTCAGTATTAGCAATTATACTCTTTTCATCGATCAATTGTTCCCATTCCGCCACCAAATATGCTGAGTAAATAAATGTATTTAATGAAATGATTTAAATTAAAGCTGAAAATACTTTAGCTATTGATTTATGCATAAGCTGATATAGTTTAAAATGTATGAATATCTTTAAGAAATATAGGGTTTCGAGATTAACAAAGTTATATAATTAACGTTATACATAAATACATACTCGAGAACCTATTAGGGTGTAGAATAAATTACAAAGATTAATAAAACAAAAGCCAATTAAAAAGTTAATTAATGGATGTATAAGATAGTAATAAATGCGAGCAAATCGATAAAGCGGTCGGGAGTTTGAGTATAATTTTCAGCACAATTCTGTTATAAATATCCAAGTCACGTTCAATAACCATTTTAATGTAAAAACTAAAAACGCTATGCTCTTCTCGTAATCCTCCATGACTATTTTTCTTGCTCATCAATAATAAATATTCATAACACTTAAATCACAAATATCATCATAAATAACTGAATAAAATAAACGTAATTTAAAGCTTTCTTTCACCTATCGAGAACGGTACAGTTGTCAGTTAATTCTTCATAAACCCACGCAGTCACAGATCCTTTCCAAAACAGACTAAAAACAATCAAGGAAGAATAATTACACACTAAAGATAATTATAAATATATATAGAAATAAAGAATAATTACACACTAAAGGTTTATTTAAATTTTCTCCCATAATGTACAATAATTCATTATTTCTTGATTGCTCAAGAAAACTCCTCATGTAATCCCAAACAATATTTTATTCCTCCAATGTTCAATTAAAACGAATGTAAATTACTCTATTAATGCTCTTCAGTTAAAGAAACAAATCTCCCTTCTCAAACCTCGCAGATTTTATCATACGCCATTAGCAAAGCCATTTATCCTTACTCTACTTCATAGTTTTAACAAAGTGCATGCATCCAAGGACCATTTTCATAGCCGCCAGTTCTTCGACTTCGTTTCACCGGAAAAGAAGGCTAAGATCACACGTAAAATCGAGGATAATTGCCGCGGTGAGCATCGTGGTCGATTTTTACAGAACCATTGGTGAACAATGCAGAAATGGCGGCTGTACTTTCGGCGAGTTCGTGAACCAGGAGATGCTATGAACTTTGGTGACCCCAGGTGACCCCGTCGGTCGATACGTCACTACATCCACCCTCTTCAACCCCCTGGGCTACCCAGCTAACTCGAACGTACCCGAGTTCCATGGGGTTGTGCGGGGATCGACGGTAAAAGCGAGCCAGAGATGTTTTAATCGCTCTCGTCTACCTTCCCCATTACCCAAGATGATCCTAAGACCCAGCTTACCGCTCTCAAGCAGATCTAACTGTTATTCTAACGAATTTTACTTTGAATAATGTTCGAATAAAAATTGAAAATGGTGTAAATTATTCATTGGAAGCGATTCACTTCTTTGGTCGAATTAATTTTACTTTTTACTCGAATGAAAATTCGTTTCAAGAGCGTCCAATTCTGTTAAGGATATTTCTGTGAATAGGTTCCCCAAGAATGCATTTTCTTTTATTGAAACGTTTAATTTTCTATGTCGTCTTCAGATGTTATACCGTGAAAGTAGACGTTTAGAGCGTGGGGAATACATGTTACAGACATTTTGTGGGTGACTGGGTTCACATTGTAGAAAATAAGAAATATTTATCTTCCAATGATTTATAAGATGAGTTATGTAAGCTGTGTTGAATTCTATAGAATACTTTAGACTCAGATGTCTCAATGAAAGGTTTCTGTTGTAGTTTAAGATAAATTATTTTTGGCATATACTTACAGCTTCTTTTATGTTCAGGTTTCATTTTAACAACTTCTGAAAGAAAATTGTGCTTCTTTATCTTGTATATTTAGGGCTGTATAAGAAATGCTAGGAATGAAAACACAATACTGACCTACTTCAAGCATATATATACTATCAATATTTGTAGCAGAAATTCTGAATCTCTGGATCAAATATTTCTTCAGAAATGTGGACCCTAAGTGGTTGAAACAGGTGGAATACTATCAGCTATATATGTATGTATATATTCTATGTATTGTATACAAGCAAACAGTATTATACCTAGCAATATTAAAAGTTACTATTTGCTACATATCAAGTAGTTATTAAGTATGCCTAGAAAGGATATTAGTGAACATCAATTTTAATTTTTAAGTTTCATAGATTCTTTAAGTTCTGGTATGACTATAAAAACAAGCTAGGCAAACTTGATTTATATTATCCTAATGAACTCAGCATACTTGAAGAATATTAAAAGAATTTCCAACCTCAGACTACTAATAGTACATCTTTTACTGGACAATATGGCAAAATTCATAAAATCATTTTGTGATCAATTTTTTCGTTCATTACTTGTCAAACAATTAATTAAACAAGATTTTGGCGTTTTTTCTAAAAGGTTTTTCAAAAAGCCGTGTAATTCAATAAATTTAGCAGTACTACTAGAGTGCTCAGTGAAAATTTGATTAAAATCGTCGTAATGGTTTGGGAAACTGGGTCATGGAGTATGGCAATTTTCAATTATTCATATAAAGTTAAAGCTTGTTAACAAACCGAAGTATAGGTTGAAAATGATTCAATAGTGAAGCTATATTATTACCTGAATATTTATTGTGCATTTACGTATAAATTCTTCCCAGTTTAGGACATCCCATATTTTTGAACAGATGACGTCTGTTGAATAGCGAAAAGCGCGAGGATGAGGAAGAACCTAGTATTAAAGAAATAAATTGGTTCCGCCCGACTGAATTTGAATTTTAGTCTTTCAGTAGATCTTCTGAATCGGTTCCTCGTAAACTGTAGCCACACGTGGCTTCCTGCAGAGATTCTTTTACCCTCTTTTTTTCTTTGTGGCGCCTGCATTTGCCCATAATGCGACTTAATGCAATAAAAGAGTACGAGCCCTGGAGAGTCGATTTTTTAATGCTTTCCATTCCAGCATTTCTTGCAAAATGTTTCTCGCTAAGCACGTTAATGGGAATTTTCAGTAGAGATTAAAAATTAAAAAAGAAATAATTTGTTGAGTCTGTTATAGCAAAGAAAATGTGCAAAGTATTGCACGATTTTTACATCTCCACAGAATGAGTACTTATATGTTAGAAAAGCAATTTGAGATTAGAAAATAATTATTAGTTTGAAAATATTATTACTATTATAAGTGTTGTTACAGTTATTGTACTAAAATGGAATGGCAGAGGTACAAAGCAGAAATATTTTTCTATTTTGAATCGTGAAATGTCAAAAGGTTCTTTCAGTTCGTGTCACTTTAATGCTGACTAATGATCCATAAATTCTATGAATATTTTAAATAATCATCCTCCTATAAATACAGCTTTTTTTCACAATTTCTCATTTTCGATTAACAGATTCCGTGTATCGACTAGCTTCAATTTTTTATTAAAGTTACTCTTAAAATATCTCTAAAAATAACTATTTTCTCGTCAAAATGACACAATACTTTTTTAAAAAATACGAACTCCTGTTAAGATAATGCTATTCTATTGTATTTTTAGATTGCACATGTATCTATAGATATGCACATAAAAATAGTATTGAAAAACATTTTTACAGAGTTCTCAATTTTTTAAAATTATTTTCGCGTAGATGAATTTCTCGCGTTAGCTCGTACAATATTTTTTTTACTGTAAAGCGTTTAAATTAATACACACGATATTTAAAAAAATCTATTTCCAGTGTGTGCAAATATTTGTCACTATATGAGGAATTCTGTACTAAAGTGACATTTAATCCAATGTCTCTCATAAAACGCGCGATAAAACATAAGAATGTAAAAGACACAGCTTCGTACTCGTTGCTTCCAGTTATAAACTTTGACGTTAAAGAACGAACGTTTCCAAGCGACGCAACGTCATATTGAGAATATAAAATCGCGAAGAAGAAACACAATGCTCCCCAGGATTTGAAGAGTAATAAAGCCCTAGCTAGTGAATCGAGCAGCTTTACGTCCAGGTCGTTGAATTAGTCTCATTGCAGAGTACTCGACTAGCAAAAGATCCAACATGCGACGCGTAGGTCACGTAAAATAATCAAAATTCCATTTTCAATTTCTATCGTACAAGAAGTGTCCTTTACAAATCTGATACAATAGTATCAATTTCTTGAGGCTTGTAAAATCGTGTGTATTGAAATAGTCATCTTTTTCTTATTGGTTTTTGATATTGGAATGATTGGAGAAAAAATAGTTTCTTAAAAATGTTTATGATATGGAAAATAAAAGTTTTGAGTTTATTAATACTATGATATTCAAATACAAAGATAATAAGATATCTTTTAATTTCCTTGTCTTACGATTAGTTAAAGTTTTCTATTACTGAAGAGTTCAGGAGAATATACCTACTTTATAGACAGACTCTAAATCGTTGATAGTAGACAAGTGTTTGTCGTATAAAAAATACTGAATGGAAATGTCAAAATCTGTACAATATTGAAGGAAAGAAGTCAATATTGTAGGTAAAAGAAGAATGTAATTTTGCACAGGTGTTCGAAGGTTGTAGGATCCAATAGGCAATAGAAATATTGGTGACACATATCTTCAAAAACATTATTTTATGATAGTTTTCTCAATATTTCTACTTCTAAATTAACATGAAATTTCCTCTAGGAATTTTGGTAATGGAAGTTTTACTGCATCGTCCTCGATCGTGTTAGGAACATGTCAGAGGGCTGACTGAAAGGATAGCAAGGTATCGATAATATCGAACCGAGGAACGGGTGTAAACAACAATTATCTCGCTATTAAGTCTCCAAATAACTCAACGTTTGAAATTATATCGCGGAACTATACCTTGATTGTCAATTTAATCGATCAATAAATAGTCTTTAACTTAAACGAGGATTAAAAATATTTCTACTATAAAAATATTCCTAATTTTAATTGGTTTTATATGTTCTGAATACATATTTTAATTATTGAAAATGGATACATTTTGTAAGAAACAAAAAAGGCCTTTTCATTTCAACTATCAGTAACATTATTTATCACTATTTTACTGATTTGTTTGAAACGCTTAAATATCATAAAAATAAAATGTTTGCATTAATGCTAATAGCATTAGAGGAAACACTTCCTGTAATCTTAAATTATAATTATAATCTCATCAGCTAGGAACATAAATTTCACACATACTACTAGTTCCAGATTTACGTAAGTGAAATTAGTGTCCCAAATAAGAGTAATAATATCTTATTTTCTCATTATAGTCCTTCACATAGTAACCAGAAACAAAACGATAAAATAGTTGTAATGTTATCTTATTACATTTCAAAAATTCTGTAAAAAAGTATGAACGATAAAAACGCAGGTTTAAGATTGTCTATCACTTATCAGGGAACATTGACGCAGAAAGAATGTAGAAAGAACAGCCAAGTTAAAAAGACTGGAGCGTTTCATAAAGATTTATTCTCGAAAAAGTCGTGCAATCAGGTGTATATAAGTGGTACAATAGAGAAACGGCATAAGAAAGCTTATTAATTCCTATTTATAATAGTTGCGGTAATACGTATTGCAATAATGTATGCAAGAGCTATAATTATAGTTATAACAATGATAAAGATCGTCAACGCTCACCTCAGCCATACTCTTCTCCTTATCTCATATCTTAAAATCCTAGAGCTTGTACATACAATAAGATTACGCTTTAAATTACTTGTTCAAAGGGTTTCTGACTCTTTCTTCGATCTTGCTGTCCATTCTCACATCATCGAGGAAAGAAAAGGTCGAAATTACTCGCTTCCCTTAACACCTAGAATTTCATCGTCCTCCCCATCGTTTCGTATTCACCAAAAATTTCATTTTCGATACAAGAGATGACTTCTCACGTAAACTTTCAAAATTTACGGTCGAACAAGGAAACGACGCGCAGAGACTTCCCTCTTCAGCGAATCGACAGACTTCTTACTACTACGAAATTCCGACTCCGAGTTCGCTAGGGAATTCGTTATCTTCTGTTAAGCCTTTTCTTCGCGTGAAATTCTGCCATCTTTCTCTACCCTTTCCAGAACCGCATCGAATCGATAGTCCTGCGAACCTACGCGAGTCTATCACCCTCCCGATGGGATCTATCCTCTGTATAGGAGGCACGTGGATTGTTCCTTATCATCGACTTTCGTGGAATGTCACGCGCAGAAAAATGGAGCGAGGATGCAGAGATGGGTCGCCATAGTCGGGGTGAACTTCAGCGAAATAGTAGGGTTTTAAAAATAAATTACGAGTCTCAGCGTTTCGTGAGTTGTTTTTCTCTTTTCGTATCTATTCTTCTGCTTTTTTTCACCGATTCAATTTTTCGAGTGGCAAAA
The DNA here is from genome assembly GCF_051401765.1 of Calliopsis andreniformis. Taxonomy (NCBI): domain Eukaryota; kingdom Metazoa; phylum Arthropoda; class Insecta; order Hymenoptera; family Andrenidae; genus Calliopsis; species Calliopsis andreniformis. Next base: position 8,028,567 of record NC_135063.1, read on the forward strand.
TACTAAAAATGAGGAAACGGCCTGCATTCGATGACCTAGAGTAGCTAATTGTTTTCGATCCGACTATAGCTGCTCGAAACGCGAATTATAAGCGTCGATATGGGAGTCGCCACCCACACAGCAGTCGCGTGTATTCCTTAATTAGCCCTCGATTGCTTTCCCCGCGACTCTCGAACTCGCAATAGCGAAGGAAAAATAGTCGAGCGAATTCCGCGAGTCTTAATGGAATTTCCTTTTACGGAATGCTTCGCGTTCGAGGCTCTCTTCGAGCGAGAACATCAACGCCAGTTGCTTCTTCACTTTTTTGGAGCGGAAAAAGAACCAGGATAATATTCCAACGTGAACTTTCAGATGAAATATTACAACTAGATAACTGGAGACATATTAATGAAGTGTTAAGAAGAAAATGAATTGCAAAATAGTAGGTTAAAGATGCAATTATTATTTAATTATACGCAATTTTCTGTTACACCAGGTCGTTGCTGTTTGAATTATATTTAATATTATGGAAATTGAAATTGAATGTTAATTAAGTACCGCTAATTCAAATTTGACTCTTCGTAGTGAAAAATTTGTAATAATATCTAAATTACGGTTATGGATCGTTGTACGAAGCAGTATCAATTATTTGAAATTAATGAATTGATGTATTCATATCTTGATAATGTTCTGTTTGTACGCTGTAGATAATTAGAGGTTCAATGTGCCCTTTATTATTAGTTTCTAACGACGATTGACATCGACATTGCAAGAGATATGAGCAGAGTTCAATACAATTGCTAATAAAGATAACGATCAATGCAGTAACATGGACAAATCGAATTCTTGTTCGTGAGAGTAATCATAATTATATTTATAATTAAGTCGAAACATTTTTAGAAGAAGAAGAGATTTTATTTAATAGAATCCACTATACTAGTAAGAATATTAACTGCCATTTTTATGGATTATTTTATGGATGGATTTGTTACAGTTTAAAATAGTATACAATAAAAATTATTTATTTTTATTGCATTTGGATATTAATACGAAAGGGTAAAATGAACTGTCTTAAAATTGAGATTGTTAATTCTTTGTTAAACACAGATATAATACTATTTTCCAGCATTGCATTAGTTTTATCATTATAATATTGTAACAGGACTAATATTTTACAAGCTAAGTATTTCTGAAATATTATTTCTCCTGTTATTACATTGTTCCCATAAAAAAGCAAATTAACAAGAAACAAGAGTCTCAATTTGAGACACAAAAGTGTTATAAATCTTTCGTTTTCACGTATAGAATATTTTTAACTCGATGCCTCCTCGAAGGACCCTCATCCGCAATGTAAAATTGTCTTTTTTAAAGCTTTAAAGCTTTCACACTCTACAAGTGTGCGCAAGGTATTATATTAAAGTAATTGTACCACTTATCTTAACGTATTTCTATACCCCAAAATCAATGTGCCAAGTAACCCCTTCGCCCTTATGGATGAGTAGATACAGGTCTATATATATATATAATATATATATAATATATTCTTAACAGGAAATCTGTCGTGCATTAAAAATCCATGTTATAATATACAGCAATAAAAAAGTTACAACTGGTACAATATAGAATAAGTTCACCTTTAGAGAAGATAGATAGATCTTTAAATAATAATAACATGAGAGAATTATATGTAGAAGTACCTATAAGTATGATTAAAGTTAATCTGCGCTTTCAGCCTTTCAGTTTCGAAGGAATGGAAGAAGTAAAGCAAGTAATCGTTCGATTCATTCGTAAACTAATACATGAATACAGTAATGTAATCCGTGTAGAAAGATCTTCATTAATGAAGATTTCAAATCTTATGGTGATCTTGTCATTTAAATTATTATCGTCAAATTTGTAGAATAAGTTACAATTATACAAATGTAATGCCTGCTACTATCGTCTTAAGCAGCGTTGGACATGATTGTCCGCTTCGTTTCTTAAGAGTAAAATATATATTGTATATAAAACAAAGAAATTTCCATTTGTACAGACAATGTACAATGAGCAACTTCAATATTCAAGACACACTGAAACCACTCAGCGTTAAGCTATTATATTTCATGGGGCATTCAATGATACTATAGAATGATGTCTGAATATTAAAGCTACTGACTCTATACATTTACAAAGGTAATTACAATTTGCAATATTAAGAAGGCGATTCTTTGCGACGAAATGAGTCACAATTGTATAACAAAATATAATGTATTGTTTCGAAAGGAAAAAACTCTATGAGAAAAGTTCATCTCACAGCTTTGACTAACTTTTTCACAAGGAATTATTTCCTGCTTGATTCTATTAACAACTGTAGCCTTCGTGCGAGTTCCTTGATCGACAAGTAGCATAAGCCCAGCACTTTTCCTCATCTAAACTCCAGCTTTCTGTTCCTTCGTTACGAGGCGTCACAGAAAAATTCATTTGTCACGAGATCAAGCGAAGGGGCTTACGTCTTGGCAACCAAACAACCCACACAAGTAAACGATAAAATCGAAAAGAAAATGAACCTGTCGAATCGATCCAATTCTCACCGCCATAGCTGTCCAAACGCCACAGAATCGTGAACGAAAAAGGAGCCCGTTCCCTTCAACACCGAAAAGCTACAACAGGGACACGAAACACATCGCAAAAGGCACTTTCACTCAACATTCAGTCAGAACCAAATCGCCTCGCTCTTCTTTTCGTCGTTCTTGAGCACGCCTAAACCGACTTGCGTCCAACTAACGACGACACTGTCTCTCTCGTTCGCTCTCCCTTTCTCTCAGTTTTGCAAGAGCATACAAAAATTTGGAGTTGCGCGAAGTGCGAAAAGTGAGGACACCGTTTCACTTCCTTCACTCCTCTGTCGTTACCTCTCTCTGGTTCTCGATTTCGTTCCCTTCTTTCGCGCGATAATGACTACACGGTGTCCCAATTTAAAAAAGGTAGAGATGTATAATAATAATAATATATATATGTACAGAGTAAGATTCTTCGAAAGAACATTATTCACGTTTCCTCTTGGTATGAGTTTAATTAATTCTTCATTGGATCACAGAATGGTAGCGCCCGAGCGTGGCAATTTTTTTTTTCTTCCAAGATACTCGAAAACGACCTGGGACGCGAGAACACGTCGCGATCGACGCGAGACTTTGGTGAATTTTTTATTCGAGGATCTTCGTGAAAGACCATTATCAGGGCAAGTTCCCAACGCGCTGGGGGTTGCATCGCGGAAAGGGTGTCTGGGTCGTTTTCGAAGATCCCGCCGTCTAAAGCTAGCATATGTAATTAAATACCCAATGTATTATAAAATGGAATATAGCATATTAAAATTACGTACTATCTTAATGGTACTGCGCTATCAGTCACTGAACGTCGATCGTGTTCGGAGCAAGAGGCTCTTGGAACAAGTGGAACTGCCGTGTCTAATCGTAAATGCAACGCGTACGAGTTCAAAACGCATTCACACGAATGCGTCTGTTCGGAGATTGTGTGTTATCAGACCTGGACGTTATTTCAGTAAGATTACCTTCAATAATTACGTTACTCGATGAATAAGTATCTTTCGAATAGTTGTACGCTAGTTTATTCGAGTGACTGAATGATTTTTATTTTATTTATGTTAGTGTTTCGTTAGGTATTTAGTGATATTTTAATGTTGTTTTTATCTTTGATTTTACTGTACAGAGCTTAACATTCATTCAAAGATATTTCTTTTAAATGATCAGAGATTATTATTTATGAGAACTTGTAAAGCAAAATTGTTTATTCGATTTTTAGAGAAGATAGAATTAATAAAATAATTCAAGAGCTTCGTTATTCTAAGTCTTATTTCTTATTTCTCATTTGAAATGACTTATGTCCAGATCTGTATATTCTTATGTAATCGAATTAAATTTTAAATTACATTAGTATCGTGAACGAAATCGAAAGATACTCATGCCTGCATCTAGATGCAATTTTCAATTTCATAATATATTTTATAAATGGACTTCGTTCAGTATTTAGAATGAACACAAATTTCAACGAAGTAAATTAACTTACATCTACGTGACAACTTTTTTGAAGAAGTACAAATCTAAGTGTATCTTAAATGAAGTGTAACATATGTAGGTAAAATTGTAGAAAAAAAACACAAAATAAAGTGTAAAAAACATAACTTCAATAATTAACAAAAAATTAAGGAATGATATAAACAAGTATATCTTACTCTTAAATAATGCAAAGTTTTAACATATTAAGTTTTCATAAAACTAAAAATCACTCTAGATCCACAGCACTCTAGCAATACATATCACTTATCCTTTAAAATATTTCTCTCGATGAAAAATTGTATTTAAACTTCTTACTCCTCAGCGCATCCCTCACAAACTATTCTGAGATCAAGTTTAAGGAAGTTAAAGAGTTACAAACTACTCTAAACTAAATACCTCTCTAAAGAAACTCGAAACGCAACGTACCATCGACATACAAAATCCAATTGTCAAATGAAATCCGTACCCCTATTCGATTTCTATCTTCTATCCCAAATGAACTAACTTGATAATCTACGGACCAAAACTGATCAGAGCTACGTGACTACGCGAGACAGAGTCTGGTAAATCGTACAATGAAGGACAGTTACAAGTGCAATGACTGATAATCAGACCCGCGTTATCGAGACCAATCTCCCAAAACGTTAGAGGACATCATCGGTATATTGTGCATCTCCTAAAGACGCGTGGTCCAGACATCGGGTCCGTCTTGCTTTGCAGTAGATATATTTAAATGGTAATGAGTATGTTGGCGTTGTAAACGTTGTAAACGTTCCTCTCGTTCAGTATCCTTAAACGTCTATGCTATATATACTAATAGATGATTAATCGATGAATTAACTACCGATATCCCGCGACACGTTAACCACGCGGTTCCTACCCCTCTCGTCTCGCCTCCCTCACTCACCCTTGATCTTAAAACTGTCTACCTGCCCTCCCGAAATAATTTAATCTTGGTCCTTGAGTGCATTTTTTTTTTTTACACGTGAGCGTGTGTTCCTTAAGTCGACTCTAATCAACCATGCGAGCCATCCTATCTCTTGGACTTCGAGAATCAAACGGCCCACTGAGCTCCACCTTCCGCTCTGGTATTTCTCTTCGCCAGGAGAACCTCTTCCACGCGCGGACCATAAATCCTTCCGCGTTATCGGGAACGCCAGAGTCTCACGGCTCGGCTGACTGGAATATCCACGAAATACAGAGGTGTCCAGTTATAGTCACGCCAGGGGCATCCGCGCGAATGACTCGCGTGCACATCGATTCCCTTCCGTTTGCTTTCGTTGCTATACATATGGACGTTAGCTGGTCACAGTGTTTTATGTTAGTATACAATTCGAGCCACTCGAGTGAAGCGCGATGTGAAGAGGGGGATGGAGGAGACCCTCTTGCGAACAGTACCGAAATAGGTACTACTGGTCGAGTTAAAAATTTCTTTACTTTCTTGGTGCAAGCGATAAGAAGGTCGATGCTGGTTCGCTTAGTCGTTCTCGATGTATCGTGGTCGCTGCTGTTTTCGAGCACTTTCTGGGAGAGAATTTACCTCTGTGGTGTTCGATTAAGAGAGTTCATTAAGTGCAACGACTAGTTTGTAATGAGTTCTTTTTAAATTTGTAGATTTTCAAATTTTTTAAATTCAAATATTTAAACAATTGAATATTCAAATGTTCAAATATTCAAATACTCAAGTTCCATAATTTCAAATTTCCTGATCTTCAATTTTTCAATTATTTAAACATGCAAATTTTAAATACCTCAGTCTCTTTAATATGATTCAAAAATTACTATAATGGAAATTTCTTCAAACCTTTCAAAAAGATACAGACCAACTTTAAACCACGAACTACGTTATGAACTGAGAATTCTACAGACTTCTACAATCTGGCAGAGTTTCATTAAAAATTGTTCGTTACACTTAGAGAACTCACTCCGTAAAAATAGACTCGTGAACTCATCGCCTACATTTTCCGAGATACTGCGAGATACGAACCACAGAATTCGGCTAAACGAAGCCGTGAAAGGAGCTTATACACCTGGAAAGAGTAACAGTTACGTGGGAGCCCTATTCGACGGCAGTGTCGAGTACTTTCGATCGACGTAACTACAACCAGGCATCTCTGTATCTTCCTGATAGGGTCGGGGTAGCGCGCGAATATTCGGCCAGTCTCGCGACTGGATCGATTTCTTATACCTACTTCGTGCGGTCTTAACGAGGCTTAAAACCTGGTAAGAACTTCCCTTAACTTTCCTAAAAGTTGTCCTTAAGAAAATGTCACCCTATGAAAGCTTCAATGGACGAAAAGTTTAATCGTTTCCTCGTGGGGATTCTCGCGCCGACTGACGCAGCTTTCCTTGAATCCTGATACGATTTTCTGCCTCCTCAGCACGAATTCTGCGAGCTCAAAGCGAACTGCGACGATCTGGCGGCTGACGATGCGTCGAAGAAGATACTTTCTCTTCGTCACAGGGAACGCACACGCGTCGAACTCGCGATTGTCGTGATATCGAAAGCCTGTATGTGTGTCGTTGCATTTTGTCAATACTGATCGTCGGTTTGCGCTGAATCGTGTGACAACTTTACAGGTTTAGATGCGACTGAAATTGTCGAGACCTGGTGCTGTGAAATTTTGCTCGATTGTGAAAGTATGGTAGAGCGAGATTTCAGTTCTGTGATTTTGCGAGGAAGTTGGTTCTTTGGAGGCAGACTTTATATGACGTTACTGTAAGAAATGATGTTCAATAATTAATCTGTAGTGGAACGTAAATATTGTAATTGTAAAGTTGTATGATATTAAGTTATACTTTAGTGAATGGAATTTAAAATACAATAGTTTAAAGGAATGGCTGTTTTGCTCAATATTAGATAATTGTTATTTTTTATTGCAACGTTAAAATTTGCTCAACTCTGGCTATCAACTATTGAGACTGAAATTTCCTCTTATATGTTGTTAAATTCTTGTCTGTGATCAACCACATGCACAAAAGGACATCTTTCTTTCACATATAGTATTACCATCATTGCAAAACTTCTTAACTGGAAGTTCCTTAGAATTATGTCCAAGAAGAAACGCTGACTGGACGAAATATTCGAATCCAGTTCTCTCAGAAACTCAAAAATGAACAGAAACAAATTAAGAATGAACTCACTAATTATAAAAATAAATTTTTGAGCCAGTAGCACTACAATACCTTATTTAATTCCATAATGAGAGAAAGTTAAGACAAATTACTAACCAATACTTAATACAGAAGAATTACTGCGAACAAAGCCTTGGTCCCTCAAACACTCAACCACCCTCTTTCGTACTCTGGTCCTTTCCTCGCCACCACTCATCAAAACTAACCAAACTTACCCCCAAATCACCAGTGAAATCCCTACCACTAAATAATTTCAAAGCAACCCTCGAAATTCCAGCCCACAGGATCTCGACAACTCCTAAAGACTATCAAAGATTCAAGCTCGAAGTTTCATCTTAGCTCTTACAGCAGTAGGTAACGAAGATATGGAAAATCGCTAGCAGGATAGTAGAACATTTCAAGTCGAAATACAGTCTCCTCTGTCTTCCTCTCACATCGAGTAACATTCTCGAATGATTTCTGAGCAAATTCCTGTCGCCTCCCAACGTCCTCCACTGTAGACGTGACTGATCCATCCGTGGACCAACCGACGAGAAAATGTGAAAAAGGTAGAAATCACACCGGATCCAATTATACAAAATCCTCTTCGTCGTAAAAGTCTGCCGAAATTTGCTCCCCTGTGAGACCTCCTCGTTCCCACTTCTTAGTCGAGACGACGAGCCTTCCCCAGCACCTCTAGATCCTGGACACATAGAGGGGTCGATGCGCCTGCTGGGGGTTCCCATTCTGCTTCGAGTGGCGAGGGTTCTGCAGCAGCTCCCTAGTTTCGCTCGGCGATCCAGGGCTTAAGCTATTAGTCGTCGACGTCTCCACGCGATCGCTGATCTCCTCCGTGATCTGCTCCAGGTACAGGGACGATGGGACACCCTGGTGATCCCCGTTCATCACAGGCGGCGGTGAGTAAGCTGGCGGAGGACTCCTAGGCGGCGATCCAGAGTTCTTCTCGTTCTGTGCTTCTATGTTCGCCTCCTGCTGCATCTGCCTCGCTCTTCTGGCGTGTTTAGTAGTCAACCCTCCCGTCTCTACGTCCCTCTCCAGCCTGTGTCCCGATCTGGACCTGGTCAGCTGCCTCTGCACGTACTCCTCCAGGTCGTTCTCCTCCTTCTTGGCGATCACTCGGTTCAGGATTATCAGGAAGATCCCGACGAATATGGCGAAGAGACCAATGGCGACCAGCTCGTTCCACCAGCCCCCAGAGGCCTTGGTGCCCCACTGGGCCAGGTCCCCAGGCAGCAGGCCGCTCATCAGCAGGAAGGCGCCCAGGACCAGGAAGACCACGCCGATGTGGAGCATCCCCACCGATGTGACCACCTTCGTGTCCAGCATGCCCTGGCCGGCACCGCGATTTGCATGTCCGGTTTTGTGGTGTCTCGGGTGGTGGTCCAAGGAGCCCGTCGATGCCCTCGGCGACGTCAGCCCGCTCTCCCCCGATTGCGCGCTATAACGACGCTCGCGGGCACGACGCTGCTCGTCCCGACGCTTTCTCTGACGCTTGATGGCCAGCGCCGAGTGCAATCCAACCGCGTGCATCCTGCAACACCGGAAAGACAACCCTCGCTCAGTCAATCTCGCTCTACAGCTCTCTACGAGTATTACCGTGGCTCTCTACTCTTGCCTTTTTTGTTTTTTTTTAAATCGTTTCGTTCGTACGATTTGACTTTCGTCTGCTTTGACTGTGAATGCAGGCGGTACAGGGCGATTCTAGATAAGGGGACTGTGACTTCTGTTCTTGGAAGTTGAAGGAAGCTTGTGGAGTTTGGTGGTCTTTGGTTTTGCGTGATTGCACTTGGTTCTGTGAGACGCAGTGATTGGTTGGTACAGTGACTCCTGTTAATGTTTCAGTTTTGCTGTAATTTGGATTTCTAAATTTTGTGGTTTGAACGTATTCGTAACCAGCAAGAAAAATGTATTAGCTAAGAAAAATGTATTATTTTAGAAGTAGTTTAATGAATTAAGTTTGAAAAATATCTGGATATTTATGTAACATTAAAATTTGCTCTTACATGGTTTTTAAGATTTATAAATGTCACTATAATACTGTGACATGTTATTGATATTTTTGTTGTTAGATTTATATCTATTCAAATTATACAGCTTCGCTTAAGGAGTCACTGTACACGTGCCAGATGCAACTGAATTATTATACCCAATGGAATTGTATGTTTTTATACGTGGAGCTTTCTAAAGAAATGGTTTGAAAATTTGCAGGCTTTTGGTATTCAGTAGATTAAATCAGAGCTATGTATTCTAAGATGACTTACTTAAGAATTCATTTTCACTGTACACTTTTAAATGAATTAATTATTACAAGTCTGCAAATCTTTGAACCATTCTTTCTTAATACTTTCTACTTATTCTGGATAAAGAAGCAATAAGGTATAAATAATGAAAATTTAATATTTCAAGAGATGCTTCATATTTTACTTCAGAAAATTATTTTATTACTGTAAGTATTTATATCTGCTACTCTTATAGTCTAAATACATTTTTTAACAATAATTACTAAGCAATAATTATTTAGCAATAATTATTTCTAAATCTTCCAAAAAAAAAGTTAAACAGTTACTGTACGAAATTCACTTTCAGTCATGAAATTGAAGATATCTCATTAAATTATTAATTCTTGAATATTTATACCTTAGTGTCCTCATATGCATATCGGATAACCACAAGAAGTAATTCATGTAAAACAGCATACAATTCAGTCAAAGAAACTAATGCAATTCCATCTGGTATTTCGAGTGCATCATTGCATCTATCGAAGCAAGTACTATCACAGAATATAAAACATACTTTTGTATATTCCACCAACTTCCTTCACCTTCACGTAGAAAAGAGCCACAGTCTCTCCCAGTTTCCAGAATCGTCCTGTCGAGACGAGCATTGTCTGACGACTGCTTGGTTTTGTAGATGAAAAAGATTTGAAAAGTAGGATCTTAAACTTCAAGCACTAAAAATGACTTCTCATCTAATCTTGCTATCTAATTTCGCTACATTAGTCATTCTATGCGTTCAGTCACATGCAACAGGCCAAAATCTATGCCAAAATGGCCTTTCCTGTTTTTCGGGGGCAAAAAATGATCATTCTACTAGCAAAGCAAAGACTATTATTTGGATTGAAAGCACTCTTTATTTCCAATTCGCGAGAATTTACTAATTCATTTAAACAATGCTCGTCTCTAATGGACGTCTATTTTCTTTGGGATTCGTCGAAAGTTCGTAATTCTAAAAGGCTGTACAGGGTTCGCTCACAGGGTTCACAGGATGCACTGCGATAGAATCGCGCGTTAATTTGCTTTAATACGCTAATGAATTACCGAAAGGCTGCCCATTGGTGTCCTCGAACCTGTGAAAACTTCTTCTTCGACGTTATGCGTAATCGTCCTCGACGCCGCGAAGCTTAGCGACGCGACGTGGAAAGAGGAAACGAGATTAACACTTCATTTCGAGATCTCTAAAAAAGAGTGTCTCTTCAGATGAATAGAGAAATGTGAAAGCAACCAAATTCGGTCACTCGAGTCTCACTGGATGTATGAAGACGACTCGTGTACTGAATGCTGTAGGTCAGAAGTTCTATTATCTGCACGGTTTAATTATTCTATTATATCTCGTTTCCTTGTTCCTTTTCTTTGTGCGTAGAATGCATATTTCATGCATGTTCCACTTGCAACTAAGAACGTAATTAATTGGAAGGGTTATTAATAAACTATCCTTAATGTTAAAATAAGTAGAATTCTGCAGAGGATTTATGATACATTGGCGTAAATAGGTGAAATGGTGTGCACATATTTATGCACACAGAAATAGGGTTTCAAATGTCTCTATTCAATGTATGTTGAATACTGAAAAGAGGGATACAACATTCATGTATTTCAGCTTGTTCTAATTTTTTTCTGCAGTATGCACTATATACAACCATCACCAGTAATGACTACGTACAAATTTTGTTGTTTGTGAGCAACTGTAAGTATCTACGCAAAGTTGCAATTAAATATTGAACTATTGATGTGCTACGACTCTAAGATTTCTAATAACTACAAGTATGAAATGTGTCTGATTTGGAACTTATTCTACTGCTAGCGCGCATTAGTCAGATCAGACTCAGTGAAATCAGTAGAAAAAGTTTCTAAGTCAGACACATTTCACGCATATTCTAAACATTATATTTTACCAATGGAAAACTTGAAAACGAAGCCTGGAATATAATTTTCTGTATCTTCATTTTCGTCTTATTTTAGCATGTAGCATGTGTAAATTTCACTAAAATAAAATAAATAGCATCTAAACGTATAATACCATACAAATTGGAATCTGACTAATTATCTTCATTTCTAATGAAAATTGTTAAAAAATTATGAATTAAATCTTCCATTAAGCTATTTTAAAGTAAAGTTCTCTAATTCATCATAAACTAACTGAATCTATTTGGGCTCTTGATGAAGCTGACCCACGACGTGTAATTAGAAATTGGAATTAGTCTAACTCTGAAGTATGGACCTAAGCTTCCGACTGGAAACCAGGCAATTTATACAGCGACGTTCACCTGACAAATACAAATGAGGGAAAGTTCCTAGGATAAAAGTTTTGAATCGACACTATTACTACAAGCTGGCGGCGAAGAAGTGTAAGAAGTTGACAGAATACAAGTGAACATAAATTACGCGGCAAGATATGTGGTAACTTTTTTCGAATTTAATGAAACCACTGTGCAACGCCGAGGAGGAACACATAATATATTATTGTACCATTTTAGTGAGTTTGTACTAGCTGAGTGTACATAAAAATTAAAAAACAGATTGCTGTAATATAAAATAAAATGAAAGAAAACCACTACAAGTAAAATTTTTTCTCTGTCAGAATATTATATTTGTATAAAACATAATCGTATTTTGAAAGACTTTGTGAAGTATAAAAGTGATTTATCGCAGCCTTTACTATCCTCCTGACACAATCGCGATGATTACGTGAAATAAAAATAAATTTGATAACCTGATGTATTAGTTATTACCTTGCGGGAGATCGAGTTGGAGGGTTAAAAAGCATTTTTAATATTAACTTTACGACGTTCTCTGCTTCATCATAATGCGTTTATGGTTGCTTTTAAGATCGTAAACGGTAGGTGCATTTAAAAAGTATCCTACTCAATAATTTCCATACTCAATTTTGTATGTGGAAGAAAATAAAAGCCATATATATATCTTTAAACCAGAGCATTTCTCTGAATTATAGAATTTCCAAATAATCCAAATATTTCAAATATTAAACGTTCAAATACTCAACTACCTACATAAATATTTCAAATATTTAAAGACTTCGTATATTCCAATATCTACAATTTCAAAGCAATCAAACTGCACAAAACAGTAGGACACATGGAACAGCGTAAATTGTTAATATCTACTCCTGAAAGAGAGTACATATATACGAGCATATTCGCTTAGACATACTCCACAAACTTTCGAAAACTGATTAGTGAGCATCACACTTGGGAAACTCTGTTCATCAAACGCCCAGTTTTCAATGCTCCATTCGTATGCCTAATTTGAAACAAAATCAGGGCACGCCAACCAAGCGATTCCTTGTTCTATCGCTTTCAGAATCACAGCGCAATATATTCCACGCTTTTTTGCTTTCTGTCGAGTGTGCCGACAGTTCTCTCATTTCACGGAGAGCTTCGTGGAAATTCGGCAATGCTCGCTCTCCCTTCACGGGTCAGACACGAGCCACTGTAATCCACCCCTTCTCGGGGCTAAACAGGAAAAGTTGGTCTCGTTTTCTAACCGCCTCGGCTGACTGCAATTTTTCTTATCAACTGCACGCTGAAGCAGCAATAACTTTCTCCTAAGGGTATATTATGGACTAGACGCACATTTTTTGAGGCCTCTTTGAGAATTTTTTTTTTAAGAAATCAGAAGAGAGTTCTGTACTACATTTTCGTGCATACGTTTCTTAATATTTAGTGCATGTAAATTATTTATTTCAAGCGAAAATAATAAAAATTGTACAATGTCACTGGTGGACATGGTTTCAGACGTTCTGCTAATCTGAAACAACCGAGTAAATAAGCATCTTCTTTAGTATAGATGCGACTATGATGTGAATCAGAACTTTTAAAAAATCTTAATTGCATCTAATTCTTTTAATGTGCTGAAGACGAGAAAGTGGCTAAAAAATTTGGAACTCAGGCTTTGAGGTACTGCTATACGTTTAATTTTCAAGATTTCTACTTCATTTTGCAGCTGCATCCATATTAACGAAGATGCTTATTTCAGATTTACAGAACGACTGAAATTACATTCACCACTGACGTTGAGAGAAATCGTACAAAGACACATATCTCGTATAATTTGTATTATTTTCGTTTGAAAAAAAGAATTCACATACACTAAATACTAGTAAACGCATGCGCAAAAGCGTAGCACAGAACAGTCTTCCAATTTCCTAAAAAAATGTCCAACAGGGCTCTAAAAAAATATGCGTCTGGACCAGGATAGCTCTTTAATACATTCTTAGGCCACGAAATGGCATTTCTTCCCCTCTTCTTCAAGGAGATCCCCTTCAGTCAGGAGCCAGAGAAGAACGTGTCCCCGTTTCCTCGCGCAAAATCCCCCAGTGTTGTCGGTTCTCTAATGGAGCTTCGACAATGCTTTTCCCTGGGCTTTCACGAGATGTGTACCCAGCTACATCAGGATTCTCGTAAACCACGTTGCATCCTTACACACGCCCCTGGATCATCCGACTTACTTCATTCCGATATTTAAGGATGAATCGATGCGGCTGCTAATGGCGCAAGAGTAACCGCTTTCCGTGGAACGAGAGCATTCTTTAATGAAATGGAATTCCTTCTTGGAAATCGTACTGTAATTTTCTTTTGATGAAAGTGCTGCTCGCTGCTCGCTTGTGGTTGCTCGTATTACGTATTGAATTTGATGTTTGCACGGGACAGGGGGTAATAGCTGCGCAATGGAGGGAACGCTTCTAAAGAGGAAGTTAAAGACGGAAAATGAGATATTGTATGGGTTCAAGTGTTTTCATACGTTTTATGTGCTTTTGACTGAGAGGATTAAATTATTAAGTTTGTGCAGAGTTTATTTGGAAAATTTAATCGCTCTGTTAATTCGATGAAGAGAAATTGTGAAAGGGAGAAAATGAAAGTGGGGAAAATTGAAAAAGTGAAGGAGTTTTGTTTTTCTTGTGTTTCTTTTTGTAATAAAATGCATGGAATTGATGTGTGAAGTTCTTTAAAGTAGTTTGATATTTTTGCATAGTTTTACTTTTGAAAAATTTCTCTTGTATGGAGCTTCAGTTTTGAAAAGAGAGAATGAATTGAAAACATAATGCATAGCAGAAATGACTCGGTGAGTTGAAGAACAGTACGAGCCCAGAAACCTCATTTTGAGATATATGATCCCAACGTATGGTTCTGTGCATTTTACGTATCTAGATCTCAGAGTCAGAGTATTCTGTATTAAATCTTCTTGTTTTCTATATAATTTAATGCACTTTGACTCTGGGGTCAGATATACTTTCAAGATTATTTAAAAATGTCTAACTTTTGACTCACTGTTCTTCAACTCACCATTGCGTGTGATTCAAACAAAAAACCAATACATTCAAGTCTCTTTATCCCTTTCTACTCTTATATCGAATGTGATTCGAATCAGTATCCCCACAGATACTCCTATATCCACTCACCCTCGACATTCTAAAATCGTCTTAGATCTATAGCTAGTTATTGGATTTCTATCAAATTTCTAAAAAATCTCATTCTGTCTAAAATTTAAAATAAAACTGAGAGTGTAAAAGGTTAATCGATCACCTCCGTGTCCCCCATCTCCCACGCTGAAGCAACTAAACAAGAACTAGTACCTGTCGACAGTTCGATAAGAGTTTAGCGACAAGCTCGCTTGCAAAACGATTCCCATGCACGAACGAGACCTAATCGTAAGACTAAAAGAGGGGCTACTGATTTCACGGACCCCCTGTGTCGCGTTGCTCGAGTCGATTGTTTCGACTGAAAGTTTCCTTTATCAGCGAGCCGTCGCGTCGGTGAACTATGCTCGAACGCGCGCCCAGGTTTATATTTACCATCGATGGTAAGCCGAATGTAGGTCGAGCTCTGGTACGAAAGGGTATAGGCTCACCCTGCACGAGACCAGACAGCTTGCTTATCGTTAAGATTTTTATCTTCGACCCTTTATTGTCTATCGTAAACAACGCCTAGTTCCTCTATGATGCCCGCTGATCCGTATCTTCCACTGAAGCGTTTGACTGCCACGCATGAATCGCACGCGGATTCCGTGACGTTTAATTAAAGGAGAAGTCGCTTCATTTGTGTACAGCATCGAGTGTTTTGCATGCTGGTCAGAGTGGCGTATTATTCCAGCAAATCTACGCGAATGAAACCTGGAATGGGAATTCATTTGAACCCATTTTCTGAGTGTTTATGGACAGAGTGGATTATTTGCGAACTGTGAATTATTTTCTGATTGAATGAATGTTTATTGAATTATGTATATCATGTATGTATGTTTATTGAGAGAGTTTGTAATGGTTGAGATGAATTTGTTGTGTTTATTGGAGTAAGTTTACATGTAAAGTGTTTTTTCTTATGATTTACTATAATTAATATGATATATTTTATTTTTTATAGAGAATTTTCTTTTTGTTGAGTGTGATTATGTTCATTGTGATGAGACAATTTGTTTTTAGAGTTGACAACTTGAGAATGGTAAATTATATCCATGAAAATAAGGGTGTGACACGTAACTGTCACGTCACGTGAAATCATGTTACAGATTATAGCAAATTTATAGTGTGAGCTGAGGTTATTCCTTTGTTTTAGACCTATTTTGCTATAATATGAAACAAATTTGCTGTAACATGTAACTTGATTTCACGCGACGTGATAATAGTGTGTACGCACCCTAAATTACATTCTTCACTGCTTCACTAAAGAGTGAAAAAAATTTAGTGTTATCTGGTAACTTAACTCAATAATATAATCTGTATACCAACTATGTTCTATGTAGATCAGGTTTCAAGGATATTAATTTCTGTCGTCGTAATTTGATTCTTAAGACGAAATTCTAATAGTAATTATCAACATGAACTGTGCGTTAATTACTTGTACTTTTAGAATTACGTTACGCGACGAGCTGGTGCATGGAAAACGCTATATTTAAACACCTTGCATAGACTGCTTAATAGCATTATCGATCTTTCGACTTTAATTAATCGTTAAAGTCGGAGCGAAGTAACTTCAAGTACTTCATTATTTTCTTGTACGATTAGAACCACGTGTCCAAAGAGGACAGTTCATTAAAAGTTGGACGAACCTTGTTAACATTTGCAAATAGCACATCCCTAAACTTAATCTGTTTATCCATTCTATTTAGTATTAATAATATCTTCGAAAGACTTTTTGTACTGTGTTTCTTACAAAAGCATTTATTCTGACCTCATTCCTTAAATAATTGGACAATAGAAAATTATTTTTACACCGTCTCGGCTCATGCAAATTCTATGTTCATCGAAAATATTAAAAACATTTTGTCCATCATTAGACATTATAGAATCGAGGATTGCAACAGCCGCAATAGACGTTTTCATTGAATATATTTTATTTCCTTTATCGATCGAAATATTCAGGAGTCTCTTGTTATTAAAATATGTAGATCAGCCTGGCGCATAAATCGTCCCAGACCATATTCCATCTTCCTCCTCAAGCGCGGCTCCTTTCAACGTGAATGTTAAAAAATTGCAGCCTTCGTCGTCGCTCCAATTACCTCCCAAGAACTCCGACAAGCGACACGCAAAAATTGTGTATCTTTGTGAGAGTAATTTAAGACGTTTGTGCCCACTCGTGTCTACCCTCTGAATTAAAAAGCCTTCAGACACGGAACGACGCTGGAAAGTAAGGCGTCTCGTTGTTTCTTAGGCAAATATCCACTTTTTGCCTCGAGACACCAGTTCGTTATGAAATGAGGTAACAAGTGATCCACAGAATGTAGATCAAGAGTGCTTAAACTGTTTTCGTTAGAATTAAAAAAAAGTTATAATGAATTATTGGCCTCATTCATAGAAGAAAGTGACAAAAATGAGTAATAGTTTCAACTGATTAATTCTGTATAAGCTATAGGAAGATCATGAAAAATATTTATGTTAACATATATCTGTAGTTCTAAAGTAAAACGACCTATACCACATTTTCAAAAAATTCGAGTTGAGGCCTGAATTCAGATCTGAAATAAGAAAGAATTTTTTCACTGAAGAATAGGGGTTGAAGAACACACAAGGCTGAATACGACAGTACTGAAGTTGAAAATTTCATATACCAACATGTCGAAAACAAGAACATATAACTTAGGTAATTGTGCCTTAGAATCACAGATATTAGGTAACTTCGAATGTTCAATTATGCACTGTTTGAAATTTTGCTTATCCAGAATGCTTATAAAGCAGCCACAGCCATGACACTTGTAACAATGTATAACTTGGGCAGCAGACGTTTAGGTTCCAGGGTTTTGAACTTTAAAGGAATTTACAAGCGAGCTTTAACCATATGGAAAATTGGCGAACTTCATGACCCACTTTCTCTAAAACTATTGAAGCGTTTTCAATTAAATTTTCACTGAATATTCTATACTAGTACGAATGAATTAAATACACATTGTTTTTTAATGTTTTTAGAAAAATCTTACATGATGATTGAACAAGATAATGAATCATTATTTTCTTCTGTAAATGTACGTATAATCGTATAATACCTTAACTTAGTATGTCCAATCATTTCTTAGAATTTTCCATTAAAAATTTCATAAACTTTACTTTTCTTAGATATTCACCTAAAAAAATAAATCGAAATTTTCTTTAAGAACCAGCGATAATTCATTCGTTAAAAATTTTGTTGATGATGGTAACATTATCTTGATGTTACAATTAGTGTATACAGACAACGTGACAATTATTATTTTATAAACATTTTATTTTAATATTTCAGGCAATACTAAATAGTGTACAATTAAAACTTTAATTTTATTATTTTATTATTTTTATACATTGCAATTTAATTTTGACTTCTCTTGTATCTCTTGCGCAAAGAATGGGCCATAGTTCAAATCAAAATAGGGGGTTCTGTCACACTCTGAATTACATCCGTGAAACTTCCATTTCGTGGAACTGAATTTAAACACACAATCCATTGTAAGACAGACTTGTCTAACATCATGACTCAATGGTCCATTCTCTTTTGTTATCTTTCCCAACAAAATTCCATTCGCCTTACATCTATCTCTACAGACTTAACGCATTACAGCAGCATGGAATTTGCTTGGATCTTATAAAGACGAGTACAAGTCACGAAAATTTAACAAACAAGTTCTTCTCACTTTAACTAAATTAAGTCGTCATTTGCTGGACCTAGATCTAAACCCAGTTCTAATCTATAAAACTATTTAAAGAAATTTCATTCTCTTCCTCTATCTCGACAAATTCAATTTACTTCAATCAACTCGATCCACAGGACACCTGCAATACCGAACAAAAAAAGGCTAAAAAATTGCTTCCACCTGTTCCAACGAATAGCCTTCTTCAGTAAGAACGTACTTCTTCAAACACTTTTCATCCTCAGCGCAGCTAAACCACCTCATCAATCAAGCTACTTTTCTTTAACCTTCTGGGAAGAAAAGAGCCGTCGTCTTAAAGCAGCACTGGTAGCGTCACCCTCTTAAGTGTTTTCACTTAATAGCTTCAGCCTAGATGACACGTTCAACACTATTCTATGTTTCAGGATTTTGATTTCTGATCAATTTTTGATTGACAATTCTATCAACTTCACAAATGAATTAAACTGTACAGTCATAGATTGAAGACTCCTATGTCGAGATTTTTATATTTCAGTTTTCTTCTTCCTCTTTCCTCGTTCCATTTTCGCATTCCAGACAAATAACTAATTTTCACTATCCTTATTTACTTTATTTAATTAAAATATTACGACACGTTCAACTATCAAAATGATACAAATGTAATATATTTATTTATTTATTCTTATACGGCTAATAACTCATTAATAGACGAAGAAATTTACAATGACAAACGCCGCTCGCTATGTGGAAAAAATAAAAATATTAAATGTATTTGATAGCATTATACTTAAAAGAGACAGTTGAGGACGCGAAAAAATCGAATATGACAAAACAAGAATTTGCATTGCTACATATACGAATTGTAGGATCTACATTTCCCATTTTGGTTTCTCCAATATTCGGTAGAAAGAGACGTGTGTATCTAATAGACAATAATGGAGCGTAAGAGTTTATTAAACGTAGATCGGAGCAATTAATCTTTCCACTTATTATTTTATAGAGAAGTACCGCGCCATTAATTGTTCTTCTGGATTCAAGTAGGAGCAGTTTTAATCTCGTTAAGATGAGAATGTAATTACGATCAGTCAAGTTCATTCTTTGCCCTAGCCTGTAAGACGCATATCAGAGGAGTTTGTGCTGCACTCCTTCAATTAAGGTAAATGTCCCTATATCTAAACTCCTGTATTTTAGATGTCAAATGTTGAAATAAGTAACCAACCTAAAACTGTATAAAACTGTGTAACCCAATCCTTTAATTACAAGGTCCCAGAAACTAAGAATACTATCTTATGACACTAGTTCTCATGATTAATTAGGTATCCTTACCAAATTAGAATTGAAGATTAAAACCGAACAAAATTAACATTAATATTTAGACATCGAGACCTGCTCAACTCCTGAAACATTTACCCTAGACATTTGTATTTCATTCGAACATTTTCAATGCAACATCTTCCACAGTGATACAGACTTGAACGTAGCATCCTGGCGACTCAAGAAGCCTCAGAAAAGCAAAGATCAATGTTTCCAGAGTGTCCAAGAGTAAGCGAGTCGTAGAATCCTTATTTCCATCCCGCCGACACGCAACCCCCTGGAATCATTAGACTTTCAATGAGATCGTGCCAGGCCCGCGGATCGCCGGGGACACGAAGATGACAAAGGAGGGACGCGTTTCCTCGGCGCCGACGGATATTCCCCGATGGTTTCGCGATCACGACGCGCGGGACGCAGAATCGTTTCCTCCATGGCCGATCAATAAACCATCCCCTTTTGCGGAACGCAAACGCAAAGTACACGTCGTCGGACAGTGGAGTACGTGCAACCGGGTCACACATGTGCACGTGCATCGGTGCGTGAGCACGCAGAGTACGTGGGCAGGCTGGGCGCCACGATGGCCTGTTAGTCCTGAAAGAGGAACATTAACGGCCGGGTCGCCTTATTATGACCTTAATTCCTTGTAAGGAATGTCGAGACCGTGGGGAGCGTGCTTCGACAAATCTTCATTTATGAAGGACGTGTTTCTTCTTCTCTTCGTTTCCTCATATCGACCGTGTCTAGCGCTGGTCGTTCCAACGAAGACGCCAGTGCTTGGGATTTTATTTTTTACGAGACACGCTTTAACGCAGCACTTTTTATGTTGTAGTATTTAGGAGTTGTACATGGCTAAATATGAGGCAATTTTGAAATAGTCGTTTGGTAGTGTGCACTTTTCGGTAGATCTACGAGATGTTAATAATTGAAGTTCATATGTAAAATAATTTGAGAATTTGAATATTTGAGAATTTGAATGTTGGAAAATTTGAATACTTGAAAATTTGAGAATTTGAAATTCGAAAATTTGAAAGTTTGAAATTTGAAAATTTGAAATTTAAATATTTGAAAATTTTAATTTGAAATTAGAATTTAGAAAATTTGAACTTTTAATTGTTACAAAGACACATCATTCTCTATACCAAGTCATACTGAATTTAATTTTGACTAGAAATAAATATTTTTGCAGTCAACAAATTAATTCTTAAACAGACCAGCCGTAAACTAAAGTATTATTTCTTTTGGCCTCTATGTCAGACTGAAAAACTGGAAAATAGTTCGAGTCTCAAAGATACACTGAAGCGCCTTGAAAAGCTATAACTCTCGAACTTTGAACATGGAAATCAGTTTGAAAATTGATAGAGATTTGTCCCACATTTGAAATACGCGCGGTACTGGAGACGCACGAGGCGTGTGCAAGTGTAGCGCCAGTGGTGTCTGTCGGTCGTAATTTGTTTTCTGTCTGTTAGATTCGATTGCGTAGTTCTGAACGATACAGCGTGTATTAACATACGATGTAAAGTCGAAGTGAATAAATATATTTTGTTTATTGATCCACAAAATCACCATCAAGGTTATGGGCCCAGGCAATGATTCCACTGCGCAAAAATCAGGGCAAGTGAGTACGAAGTAAAGAAAGATTACCCACGTGAAAAGGGCTATATAAGTAAGGTTATGTTCGTACAACCACGTGCTTGATAGACGAACGAGTGAAAGTAAAAACGCAATGGCTAATTCGAGTCAGATCGTGGATCGAATTGATAAATTAAACGGAAACAATTATCGTTCGTGGAAATACAACACAAAAATGGCTTTAGTTCAACGCGAATTGTGGCAACACGTAACCGGCGAAGCTGGTCAGCCGCCGGCAGACAATGCAGAGGCGAGAGAAAGATTTAACCGAAAAGAAGAGAAAGCTTTGGCCACGATAGCACTTAGCATCGAACCAGAACACCAGATTCATATTATGGACTGCGAAAAGCCATCTGAGGCTTGGCAAACTTTGGCGAAAGTCTTTGAGCCAAAATCCCGGCCAAGAATACTACAGCTTAAGAAACAAATGGTCTCAATAAAACTTGAGACAGATGAAACCATGACGTCATATCTATCAAGAATGAAAATATGCAGCGACAGCCTGAAGGAGGCTGGTTACGACATAAGTGATGACGATTTGGCATATTCGATGCTGTGCGGTTTGCCAGACAGTTATGAGGGAATTGTGATGGCATTGGCAAACCTTGATGACGAGAAATTCAAGTCATCAGAAGTAAAAGGAATGCTACTTAGCGAGTACGAGAGGAGGACAGCGAAGGAGTCTACGGATACAGAAAAACGGAAGGAAGCATACCACCAGGTTAAGGGAACGTCGCATAAGCAGATTGAACAGAAGAAGGACGAAAGGAAGTGCTTCGCCTGCGGAAAACAAGGACACATTGCTACCAACTGTAGGTTAAAAGATAAAAATAAAAGGGCGAATTGGAAAAGTGGTACGTCGAGTCAATGTAAGTACAAAGATGCGTTCTTGCTAGAATTAAATAATGTACAGCTTGATAATTCATGGTTAGTAGACAGTGGTGCGACACATCACATATGCAAAAACAAAAGCTGGTTTAGTAATTATAAACCTATAGTAGATGAAACCATTTACTCAGCGGATAGCAGTGCGCAAAATAGTTTAAAGGCAGTAGGTATTGGCGACATTGACATAGAAACCTACGTAGGCAATAAGACGTTCAGTATTACATTGTATAATGTGTATTATGTTCCTAATGTGAGAAGAAATTTGTTATCTGCGTCACAAATAGAGAGTAGGCAGAAAAGACTGATTATAGATAATCATAAGTTACAAATATTAAATAAAAGGACTAATATGATAGTGGGGGAGGCCATTTGCAAGAATGGGTTATACATAGTTAGAGCTAAGGTCATTAGAAATAGTTCAAATCCAGCTGAGACACATATTACTTGCAATAATAAATTGAATGATAGTGATAAATGGCATAGAAGGTTCTGTCATGTGAACGTGGGAAATATTAATGAGCTATCTAGTAAGGATTTGGTTAGAGGACTAGAAAAGGTAAAAATCAAGGATGTCCATTGTGATGGTTGTAGTGTAGGAAAATCTACAAAAGCACCTTGTAGAAACATAGGGATTAGACAGACGAAGAATGTATTAGAACTAATCCACTCAGACTTATGTGGACCTTTACCTGTAAAGTCAATAGGGGGCTCGAGGTACTTTCTCACAATCACGGATGATTACTCAAGAAAAGTAACAGTCTATTGTTTAAAAACTAAAGATGAAGTAATGAGCTACATACAAAGATATATTGTTAGAGTAGAGAGAGAGACAGATAGAAAGGTAAAAAGAATAAGAACAGATAATGGTCTAGAATTCTGTAATAAAGATATGACTACATTTCTTGACAGTTTGGGAATAAAGCATGAGCGCTCGAACGCGTATACTCCACAGATGAATGGGGTAGCAGAACGAGTCAATAGGACGTTGCTTGATCTTGTGCGTGCAATGCTGAAAACAGCAAAATTACCTGATAAGTTCTGGGCGGAAGCTTTATTAACCGCATGCTATATTAAAAATAGAACAATACATGCAGCAATTGGCAATAATGTTCCAGAAGGCATATGGACTGGAAATAAACCAAGCGTAAAGCACATAAGGATTTTTGGATGTTTAGCGTATGTGCACCTTCCAAAGCATGGCAAACTCAACTCGAGGGCAAAAGAGTGCATATTTGTAGGCTATTCGAATCAGACTAGAGGATATAGATTATGGGATTCATCAAAAGATGATATTATACATTCAAAACATGTAGAGTTTGTGGAGGAGATATGTGGATTCGATTATATTTACAGGAAGAACACATATGAGGCAGTAAGTGACTTCGGGGAAACTATAGTTGATACAAGGAATGAAGCAGAATTAGAAAAGGTAGAAGAAGATACAGAACCAGGTGAAGACAAAAATACGAGTAACTCGTTAACGAACGAAACTCAGGAAGTGGAATATAACAATGAAAAGACTGATGTTGATTACGATGCTAGTTTCCAAGAAGTACCCTATAAGGAAACACCTATTCGCACTGGGCGACGGGGAAAGGTAGTGAGAAATCCTTGGGGCTGTAAAGGTAAGCCTAAGAACGTAGAGATCAACCTAGCTGAGGTAATAGAACCATTAACGTTTGAACATGCGATGTCTTTACCTCAATGCGAGGAGTGGAAAGTAGCCATGGATGAGGAACTTCAAAGTTTAGAGAATAGGGATACTTGGGAAATTGTTGATAAAGTCGAACACATGCAATGTATTGGAAGCAAATGGGTTTATAAAGTTAAGACAGACCCGGCAGGAAACATCATTAGATATAAAGCGAGGTTAGTAGCACAGGGCTTCGGTCAGAAAAAGAACGTAGACTATTTTGAATCTTATGCCCCAGTCGCAAGTATTTCAACAATTAGATTGTTACTAGCAATGTCCATGTGTCAAGGTTGGAAAGTACACCATTTAGATGTTAAGTGCGCATACCTATACGGAGAGTTAACCGAAGAGATTTACATGAGATTGCCGCCAGGATATAATGGTTTAGATACCAAAGTGGCGAAATTGAAGAAACCAATTTATGGATTGAAACAATCGGGTCGGAATTGGAACAATGCAATCGATATGTTTCTAGTCGAAAATGGTTTCCAAAGATTAGTAAGTAATAATTGCGTATACACGTATTGTGATCTTATACTAACTATTTACGTAGATGACATTGTATTGTTTAGTAAAAATGCGAGTACATTAGAAAAGGTGAAAGTACTATTAATGTCAAAGTATGAAATAAGAGATTTAGGTTTAGCATCTTATTTACTAGGAATAAGTATAAGTTACACTACTAACCAAACCATGAAATTATCGCAAGAGCTGTACATACAAAAACTGTTAGACGAGTATAATGTGATAGAATGTAAAACCACTAACACGCCAATTGAATTGGGTTTAAAATTATCAAAGTTTCATGGTCCTTCAAGCGAAGCAGAAAAGGACGAGATGAAAAATGTCCCGTATAGACAACTAGTCGGATCGTTGATGTATATAGCGTTAGCGACTCGGCCGGATATAATGTATGCGGCGTCGAAATTAGCGCAATTTGTGTCGAATCCCGGTAAGATACATTGGGTGCAAGCGAAAAGAGTGTTAAAATACTTGTATACTACTAAAACGAAAGCTTTAACGTATAGTCAGGGAAGTAATGATATAGAAATATACAGCGATGCAGATTGGGCAACTGATGTTGACGATAGGCATTCATATAGTGGCATGGTAGTATTTTTGGGAGGTAACCCAATTTCTTGGAAATCCAGTAAACAGAAATCCATATCCACTTCAACTATGGAAGCGGAATATGTTGCGTTAGAAAATGCTGTAAAAGAGGCAATATGGATGAACATGATGTTCAAAGAATTACGGTCATTGAAAAAATTAGATATTCCTCGTGAACCATACATTGTTAGGTGCGATAATAGATCAGCTATAGATTTTACCCATAATAGAGTAGAAAGATCAAGATCAAAACATATAGATATAGCGTATCACATAACCAGGGAAAAGTATGAGGAAGGGTTAATAAAACTAAAATATGTCGCGAGCAGTGATAATGTTGCGGATATACTTACAAAGGCATTGCCTCATAACATAGTATGTATTCATTCAAACAGATTAAGATTGTATGAGAGTTGTGCTTACGAGAGTTAAATGTGTGACAAAAGTGGGGGAATGATAGAGATTTGTCCCACATTTGAAATACGCGCGGTACTGGAGACGCACGAGGCGTGTGCAAGTGTAGCGCCAGTGGTGTCTGTCGGTCGTAATTTGTTTTCTGTCTGTTAGATTCGATTGCGTAGTTCTGAACGATACAGCGTGTATTAACATACGATGTAAAGTCGAAGTGAATAAATATATTTTGTTTATTGATCCACAAAATCACCATCAAAAATCTTGCACTCATGCGAGAGAAGAATGAAGATTTAGAAGTCAGAAATTCTATGTTCGTAGTTTATACTTCTGACATGTTTGATTTACCGAGTCGACTGATTTACCCAACTTTTACTCTCACTTGCTTTTCTCACCTCCACAATTGAAATATCTGTAATTCTCTCTGCACTTACTATATTGAATATATTAAATTTACTGTCCTCTAGGAACAAATTTTAACTACAGAGATGTAAATACAGTCCTACACAATTTCTTCATACAGAAAACATCTGTCAATACAATTCCACTTTATTAAAAATAATATCCTTTAACAAAATTTTAAATCATAATTTGGAGAATCCCATTCCTTCTAATTTATTCACTTCTCAACTTACTGTACCCTTAAGTAATGAATAACTCCCTTTGACATCTATCCTTTTTTATATTGTACAGATTTATTTTTTGATGATAAAAACTCAATCTAAATAAATAAATACTATTCGATATTTCATGTATTAGATATTATTCATCGTCAATAAAACAATTCTTTCAAAGAATTAAATAATATTTTATCACCTTTCTCTATTTATATGTTCCAAGATTTGACAGTAATATTCGAATTCTGTTTCCATAAACTGTCATTTAAACAACTCCCACGTTTTGTGAAATTGAAAGCCCTAGCAGTGAATCTTTGATAAATATGATGGATGCAATCACTCGTTTACGAAAAGATACGCCGACAGGTACAATTTACGAGATGTCGACGGGAGGACTCAACCGACATCCTTTGACGATTGTCTTTAATTTTCCACTTTTCTCGCCTTTTATCATTTTTATGCTCCCCTGATATCTCCTTTCATAGCTCCCATTAATTTCTTGTTTGCCTCTGCTTAACACTTGCCACGCTTCCAGGATGTTTCTCCTTTTTCAATCTTTCTGCCCATTCCTCTTCCCTCTCCCCCTCTGATTCTGCGTTATTTCAGTTCACTTTTTATAGGAAACGCCGCACCGTATCGATTTATCGGCACCAATAAAGTGTAATAGGGTTATTCGCTTTTAATCGATTTCCATGCTTCATTTTACGACGAAAGGCAGCGGGAGGAGAAAAAACGTCGAATTGAAAAAACAAAGAACGCGACGTAAAAGATGGACTACCAAACACTATCTTTTTATAGAGAGAGTGACGTCTTAAGTTCATTTGAAGAAAATGTTCGATAATTCATTCCTCTGGAACAAAATTCAATTTTCTTATGCAAAGGGAGAACACGTTGCTCTGGGAAACAGAAGTTGACAACGTGAAAGAAACATATCTGCTGTGGTTTTATTTACTGGCTGGCGTTATCCCTGAGGATAACTGGCGAAAAAAAATTGAGTGACATCCGAGTAAAACGAGATTTGCCTCGGGAAAATCGAGGAGTGAGCGACGAAATTCATTCAGTCGGAAAATTCGGGCATAGGTCGGTGCTTGCGAACCCCTATGACAGATCGATCATTCTCTGGGCTCTCCTCTGTTTGTTCATATCCCATTTGCCCCACAACAATGGCTGATCATCATTCCTTTCGATATTAAATGTTTAAGGAGGAGAACATCACTCTGTCAGTTACAAAAAAGTCGAACAACTTTCTTTCTATCTTTTTCTGAATTGATTTTTCTGATTGATCTGCGTAAAAACTAATTACCATCGTTTTTACATTAATGTATAATTGTATTAAATGGATTACTAGGCGAATTTCCTAATCTACTGGAGGAAAGCGTAGAAATATGAGATACTCTTTTTATTTTATGACCTAGAAAGTCTCAGCATGGCTGCAACTAAAAAATATTGATGGTTAACTTCAGAAAATTTCATGTGACATGTAAAGATAAATATCGTGAATCTTACAGAACATTTGAATGTTTTATTTTTCCTAAATAAGAGGTAAATGCACGAAAAAAATGGAAAATAGTATTCAAAGAGCCATATGTAAATGCATGGAAAGGAATTTTAGCCTTCTTTCAGTTGCGAAATCTAATTTGAGGTCGAGTATCGCTCGAGTGAGACGAATTAATATGGATTTTACATCTCTCGGAACAGACACAGCGACGTTGGTTTCATGCAAACGTTCCCCTTCGACCTCATTACCACTCTCTTTTAATTCATTAACCTCGGGTTTCTGTTCACCGAACACTGGATGTAGTTTGAAACATTTGTGAGCTTCGAAACAAGCACAAATATTCATACTTTTGTTAATATTATTCTAACATTGTGTGTGCAGCTCTGTAGAGAACCTTATATTACGAGTTAATTTTAACTCGAAATGAAAGGTTAAATGAAACATAAGTTGAAAGCAGTAAAAATTTAAATAGCGAAAATTCTAGTACAGTATTTCCTATTGGATAATACCTACAAACTAATTAAAGTTTGAAAAGTTCAAAGGCTTAAGATAATTCTCATCGAAAATTGTAGGTCACTTGTACAAGCAAATCCTATAAAATATAAAAGTGTACTAAATATAAAAAATTACAAGATACAACGTCAATAGTATGATGTTGAATATAAATGACCAGTAATTAATAAACAGGAATAGAAAGTTTCCAAGAAAATTTTACTAGCGATCTATGACTAGAAGGTAAGAGCATTGCAACACGCAAGTGATAGTGGATCGTATGTAGTCAGACGCATTTCCAACTGGCAGTTACTGAAATTCTTTTTCTGCGACAATTTATATGTACAATATTTTAAAGAAAAATTAATTATATTATTAATAATTACTTTAAAACCATGGAAGATTATTAGAAAATAATATTTAATAATAAAATATTCACTGAAATTGAATACAAACTTCATTTAAAATTCTGAAGTTGCAGGGCTGAGATTCGTTTACTCTTTCAAAAAGAATATAAATTGTATTATTCATAAATATGAAAAGCTTCTATTATACTACAAAATTCAACAAAAGAAATTTATATTCATGTTATCAATACGTTCCTAATAAATTACTTTCGACAGAGTTGATAAAGCACTCCATTGCTTGATTTTTTTATTCAGTTAGCTTTACATTCCAAAGAAACGTATGCAAATAGAACGTATAATGTTTATAAGTCCAATTGTCTGTTCTCTCTCAAAACGCTGAAATACCCTCAAGCTTTCCTTTCGCGCTGACTTTTACCTCAAACTAATATTACACATTTTCTTTACTCACAGAAAAATGCATCAACTTGTGGAACACTAACGTCAAAATTTAATCTACATATTTCATCAAATTTCATATCAACAGATTTCCCAATACCCACCACATACAAATATCATTTCCTTTTCGTTTCACATTGATACAACTTTATCGAATGAGAAGTTATGACATAAAAGCTCCACTTTTAAATTCAAAAGCAATTCTACTATACAATGAAGCTTGGCATTATTCGATTTAAATTTTATTCGAATCAAATCCCCAATAAGTTTTTTAGATGAATATTTGAATAAAAATAATGAAATTTTTTATTCAAATAAATTTTGATTCGCTAATTCACAAGTTCACATTACTTAGAAATAATTCAGTTCATTCCTAATTTTTACTTAAACATTATTCGAGGCAGTATGTTCGAATAAAAATCAATCCGAATGATGCTCGATTCTGATTAGCAGATGAAAGATGGTGAGAATATCAGAGTTAATCGACAGGAATAACGCAACTGCAATATATTTGAGAGAAGCTACTCTGTTCACGAAGGCAATGCATTGTTTCCTTATCTTCTTTCGATTGTTCATCGTACAACGGCCCTCGGTTGCCCTGCTAATGTAATTAAAGATTAAACCAAATTTACAGAATGGAGATTAGCGTCGTTGCATCGCCATGAAATCGGCTGTAAAGGCTGCGAGCGAGCCTATTCATCAAGTGCCACGCCCGGAAATGAGCAGGGATCACATAACGTTGTACGATGCACACTGCACTGCATATGCAGCACTACTAACATGGATTAGTACTGCTACTATTTTTAACCTTTTAAGGGGCAACCTGTGCCAGAACAGAAGACTCCGAGTTCGATGAAAGAATTTTCTACAAATTTTTTCTCTCAACCGTTTCCCATTTCTTCATTCAACATTTTATTTAAATACGTTTTTTTTCAAAAGTGAAGGAATAAAATTGTTACAAAAATCGAACATGCTAGTTTAATTGGAAGATGTAAGTCATATTTATTAAAAATTTGAATTTATTTTTCCTCTCAGGTTTAGAAGATAGCATCTGAATCTTTAGATGTAGGATGAAAGGAACTTCTCTTCCCAGAGCAATAATATGATAAGGTACAAGTGTCTGATATAGGATCGAAAAGTGAGTAGTTCGAAAATAGATTGCGACGGAAATAATCACAGATTACTGAATTATAGGTTTTCTTTTTATACTTCTCTAAATTTTGCACCACTTCTCTTTCAGAAATATGTGCTCCTTTAACCTGTTTTACATTTCAACAGAAAACCAGACGTGCGATCAGTAACACTGGTTCAATCAAAATTTATTTATGATAAATTAGAGTCGTTTAATTTAAGATCTGTGTATAATCGATTATACTGATTGTAAGCATCGACCACGTATTTCAAACAAACAGAGACTTCTATTTCTTGCTTTCTATTTATGAATATTGGAAATGTTTCTTGTATTGTTGAATCAGGAATTTTCAAGCAATACAATTTTCATTTCTTCGAAGGTGGGAGCTTGTAGGAAGAAGCTTTTAATTACATTTTCTACGTACAACGCTTCTCTTTTCAGCTGCATACACTTTTTAAGCTTTAAATAAGAAAATTGAATATTATATTCAACGCTATATAAAAACATGCTATATAAAACAGTGAAAAGAATTCATGCTCATATCATTTTAATTTAATTCAATGAAACTTAATTTCCAAGAAGTAGAATAATTCATCAAAGGACTTGGAACTCGACTTAAAACAATTTTTAATCTAATTTTTAATACAACTGATTTCATTTATTTATTCTCACAGTAAAGATGTGTTGTAATATATATGTTTACATGGACAGAATTCTTAAGCTGAAAACTGACAAAGATATCATGTCCACGCCACAAACCCAACTGCTCCCTCAATCTGTATGTACCAACGATTCTTACTGTCAGATAGGTTGAAAATGACGCGTGAACGAGTTGTGACTTAGTTGCGAAATGTCACGTTTGTAATTCAAGAACCCTTTGTAAACGCTGCTTATCCCTGAGTATGCGTCGCGACGAATGGCTTCGTTTCCCGTCAAGAAGCTTTACGGCCGAGCAATATTGATAATCTGTCCCGTCTAATCTCGGTTTAACCGTTAATTAAGTTAGAAGCTCCGCTGGAATTGCTTTCGACGATGGACAACGTGTAACCTTGCTTCTTACCCCTAATCATTTGTCATACTTTAACATGGAATATATTACGACATAGATTTTCAACAGTTTTCAGTTTTGTATTTAATTCTAATATTCAATAGTCTACATCTTGTTATTCCTGTTTATAGTTTCAACTTGCAACTGCTATATACAAGCTCCGTGTCGAATTTTCAAAATTTGTTAAAGTAGGACAATGTTAATTAAGTAGAGCCCTTTGTATGCTATAATGAGAGGAAACCTTGTAATAATGTATCTGCTAATCAAGCTATTAAATTTTTTTGGTGAAAATTGCAAGAGAAAGACAGCACTTTTGAATAAACCGTATCGTTAGTTGCTTATTTTAATTATATTTTTGCTCGCTAACATGTCTGGAACTTCATTAGGGTGTGTAGAAAAGCACCACACGTTTCGTAAACAATTACTGTAAACTGAAATTAGCAATGATTGCTCTGGGCAACTGTGCTCTCGCATTGATTAAAATTACCCTCGCGAGGCAGTCTGTTTGTGAACACACAATCGATCGCGACCAGTGTCATGTGACAATAACGTGAAAGTTAAAACGCCTTTTTACGATAGTTGCCCTGCACTTATTGGCTCTTTCTCTAGCTGCTTTGAATAATAGAATTTCTCAGCCATCAACCGTTTCTTAAATATGTGTCATTTATGTGCTGAATCGGTGCACATAAAGTCGCAATTTTTAATGGTGAAAATAATCAAAATAATTGTTATCCACTTTAATTGCAAGATAGTTCGCAACATTTCCTTGTTAATGACCATTAAGAGGCAAATTTAGTAATGAGTTATCGAGGACTAAATATATTTTAAAAAAACTATATTGATTAAGTTTGTCTTATTTAGCAGAAATAAAATATTTTTAGGTGGTTCTTTCATAAATAATAAGTACTTACAAAAAACTCAAATATAATCTCCTTTACAATTTTTGCACTTTTGAAAATACTTAGTCAAAAAATTACAGCAGTCATGGCAAAGTTATAGTAAAAGAAAGTACCTACAATATTTCTTTTCTATACTCTTTGTAACTCACAGCTGGCAAACTTATAGAGGTTTTCGTTTCTGAGGTCAACCCATCCACTGACAACTAACTCTTATATTGTAAAGAAGTAGAAGAAGAAAACTAAAAATCCTCGTTTGTCCTAAGTCTATACCGAGTATTAAACCCTATTCCTCGAACGTAAAATATTCTGCAAGATACTTCTGGTGCACATCTTGCACACAATTTAACGCCACAGGAACATACTCGACACGTACATACAAAGGCATAGCAATAGCCATAATTTCCATTAGCGCGTGAGCGTCGTAAAAATGACAAAACGGAGGATGATATATTTTGGTCTAGCATGAAACAAACTGTTTACATCGTTCAACACAGTCGCGTTAAATTAAACGCATGACCAGGGAGCAATTTTATTTTTACGTTCGATCTGTTTCTTGGTAGGCGAGGCAGTCCGCCAAGCAATTTCCTCTCTTGAACAAACAAGCAATAGAAGAGGATCGTAGCTAACGCGAACAACAAGTCTAAACTTATGCATGGAATCATTAATCGCGGGACACGTTCGCTGTTGGAAGGACAGGATGACTGTAAATGAAATTTCGAGCGTGATAACGTTTACCTTGATAACGCAGAGGACAACAAAATTCATGTATCAAATATGAATGGCGTTTCATTAACAAACGTCAAAAATGTTCCCGCGACAATCGAGGGCGTACAGTCGTGGTTTTTCCACGAGCGTGACGTGCTACCAAGTTTACCTGTCAATCGTAAATCGTGAAGATTAATCATTTCCTGACTGACTAGGAGCGCCTGCAAAATAACAGGGAATCGTTATGCGTTGTAAGCTATGAAACTAGTGAAAGGGAGAGAAACTGAAAACGCTGAAGTTTTAAAAATAAATTTTTTTGAAAATTGTAGACTGATTGTTACTTTGATTCTATTTGCTTTTTAGTTTTTAGGAAAGGTAGCACGTCTAACAGATTCGTTCATGTTAGAAACGAAAATATCTACCATTTATTTTGTTGCACTACACTTAAAAAAGAATAAATAGGGGAATAATTTTGTACATAAAGAGAAGTACAAAATTTGTAATTAAATTTATGTAGAAAATGAAGTTTGTAGGCTTATGAAGCTTCAGTGGAATTCAGTAGAATTTTGCTGACATGTCTGCCTATGCTATTTCATTCTACTTGTCGATTACTACAGTAAGTAGTATAACACACTAAAAGAGGTAAAAAATCTGTAATAAAATTTATCCAGAAAGTAGATTCTGAAGGTTTGTTAAACATTCGTGAAATTCAGTAGAATTTGTCTGACGTGGTCGACTATAATATCTCATTCTACTTGCCTCGTATTGCAGTAAGTAGTATAAGACAGTATTAAATCGGACTTCGTTCTACATCCAGTATAAACACCTTAAAAAAACTAACAAAAAAAGTGTAGATTTGTTTACAACATATATCTATTATAAAAGAGGAGATATTATATTAACATTTCAACATATTGTCTAAAACCAGAAAAATTTTGTCGAGAGTTGCCTAACCACCATGCCACATAAAATTTGTTATTGAAGTTCAAGATTTATCAGCTCAAATACCATCACAAAAGGCAAATGTTGTTCACCATTAGAAACCATAAATAATAAAAAATAATTGTCATATTTCGTTCCATTCGATGTTACAAGCTCAGTGCCACCTGTTCATTAAAAACACAAGCTACAAAAACAGACGAAGAGAGAATATATTCGAAGTGTCATCAATCGGGAATACTTGCTGACTCGACAGCACTCGACCATTCTGATCGCATTCGACCATCAGAGCCTCGACCTATAGCGAGAGGATCGGGTCTAAAGGGCGCAACAAGCGACAGCTCGCGTAAAACCATCGATTACAACTTGTTTGCTGGCGAACGGGCATATTCACACGAGGCTTCTAGGGAACTATCAAACAACAACGGCTGACAAGGGGAGGACACGGCGAGAAGAAACTTTTGAGCTGCCGCAGCGAGGCTAAGAGGAACGAGAGTCTTGGGGAGGGGCAGAGAGGGTTGAGAACTGTTGCTTCCAGTTCACGAAAGATTGCCAGAGAGATAACACTGAGAACTGAGCCTAACACTTGGGCATTGTTTACTGTATACTGTTTGTCGTTGAATTTGTCATTTAATATGGCTGATCTAAGGTAAATGACACAATATTTAGATGTTTAAGATGTTCAATGACCCAGTCAGTGGACAACTTAAAATTACATGTCTCGATACCTGAATTGCATTTCAGTAAGTAAATATACTGTTTTATGACATTATTTCTTTCTTTTTTTTTATTATTAGGCATATTAGAATTTAAGTTTAAAATTAAGTAAAATAAGCGTTAGTGTCCAGGTGCTAGGACATGGTCTGCGATTGGATTATTTATTTTATTACACTGTTACAAGTTATTGAATTTTGCAATGTAGCTAATGTGTATACCAGAATGAAGAATATATTTTTTGTTGTAACTAAAGATTGAAATCTGTGCTGAACTTTTATGGATCAACGCTGACCAAAAATGAATACATTTCTGTAAACTGACTGTTAGATATTGAAAAATTGGAAACTTATATTATAATATATTATGTCACTAATTTACAAATACTTTTGCTTATTCTAAAATTCTCAAATAAATTTTTCTAACAGATCTTCTTTAGATGGTACCAACGTTTGCATAATAATTACAGATGGATGAAGGAAATGTGGAATGATGATGATATACGAGGCAAATCCCCCTGCGGATATCCGTAAAGAAAAATCGACTCTAATCGATTAATAAGCAGCCTCCCTTGCGATGATATTTCAATTTCACTTAAGGGAACTTCAGTTGCTAAGAAGTTAAAACTTTATTCAAGGGAAGTAGGTTCGATACGACGCTCACTGTACCGTGTTATGGTCAAATCGAACTTTAACGCCTTGAAAATGAATTATTGCGTAGATATCGCCCAGTTTTTCCTACTTTCCTTCTTGTATTTATTTCTCTTTTTATCGTTCGGCATAGGCACTTCAGTTCACCTTTCATAAAAGGCTTATTATGTGAAGGAACTTCTGTTTTTATATAGATCTTTGGACATTAAAATACGCAATAAAACTGTGCTCAGATTCGAAGAAAAATGAATATTAATATTAACAATAATATACAAGATGTTCTGCATTTTTTCGTTCAAGCTTCAGCAATATCTTCCACGAACAAAAGTAAGACTAAAATGTTATACAACAAAAAGTCCATAAGTGCTTTATTAAGAAGTTATAATAAAAATATAAAATATGAAAAATATTATAATATTATTTCTCTCAATAAAAATAAGACGAGATACATAATGTTCATGTTAAGTAATATGCACACTGTGCACTACGAACGTGGTGATTTTAACTTCGTTTTGCCTTGTGAGCAGATAGAGAAAATACTCGTGGCATTTTCAAAACTATGATCCATTCACAAGGCAAAATGAAACTAACATCACTACGTTCGTTGTGCACAGTGAGCCTTTGTACAGACTCAATTGTATAAGAACAGTAAACATGTGCTAATCTACATATTTATGTTACTTAATATAAACATTACGTATCTCGTCTTATCCTTATTGAGAGAAATAGCATTGTAAAATTTTTTTTATACTTCATATTCTTGTCATAATTTCAATAACAAAAGTGCAATGAAAATCAGTTCATACGAGTTTAATTTGCCTAATCTGAGGCAAAGAACCTTCAGAAGTCGCCTTAACTAGGGATCTAATCTGGAGTCACATAATCCATAGCTATTTTAATTCGAACTAATCCTGGCAATTAATCTGTTAATTACCGTATTCATTGCCTCCCTTTTTTTAAGTCACTGTTACTGTTACTTCATAGGTATCTCGAGTGTCTAACGATGGACAGAATTCTTTATAGTCTCTACACACGATTTTTATCATTGTGATAAGCTTTAATGAACTAGTGCATGAAAAGGATAATACGAGATAACAAATAAAATTATGGAAGTGTAATGGACGTCCACGATTCATCAATATTCATCGGTGTATGCGTTATCCCTTGAAACCAAATTACGTAGCCGTAAATCTGATTATATCGAGCTTAATTTCACGCATTATTCATGTGAAAATCGGGATAGCCTCGTATCTAGCCTGATCTTTCATTGAAAATGTGGTATCACTTTGCTCATCGTGATTAGAGTAAATGGGACCAGATGTGGCGATAAAATAAACTACAAAAAAAAATGTACCCATAGTTTTTCATATTTCTACCTTCTACTAAACAGCAATATGCAACACTGTCCATAAAACACCACATGTTTCTCTCCCATGAAATTAAAAAGTTTCATCCTTAATGAAAAAAAAACTACTGGCTAACCCAAGAGCCCCTATAGCCACACGAAGATGCTTGATAGCGACGAACGTAAATCGAAGGACGATCGTATACCTCGTCCGTCTTCCACACAGCATAATGGCAAGCGAAAAGCACTGGCACATGGCCAACCTCGAAATCACGAAAAATGAGTACTCGTAAAGATTTGCATAACAGTCCGAGAACGTTGCCTGTCGACAGAAGACGAAACGTGCTCAGAACTGGGTCTCCGTCTTCGAAGACTCGAATAAACTCTGGGACAGGAAGAAAGGAATCGAATTATTGCTAAAAAAAAAGGAAAAAAAAGACACGTAGCCTCGATGGAAAACAAGCTCGCGCATGTGGAAGGCCAATGATTTGTTGTCCCGTGCTAAAAACGGATTCCCGCCAATATTCTCTGCACGCGCGAGACCTTCTGCACGGTTCTGATTTCTTTTTACGAGGTGCCGCGCACTTTACAACCGAGCGCTGTACCGTTCGTGGAAGTCGAAATAGTGAAGCTTCCCGATTTCGCAGCGGAGCTTTGTCGACTCATCAGAACTGACTACCCTTGCGTAAAGGGTGATTGCAGCGAACGAAATGGACCGTGCTCATGTTTTTTCGAAGTAGTTCAGTCGGTCGGGTTGGTAATATTAGCAGAGTGCATCTTTTCGTTTTTTGTGAATAATTTTTTGTGTGGAAATGGCGAGGAAAATGGTTCGTTTAATACCGACTGCGAATTGCACTGCATGCAAATTTAAATATTTATGCAGGATGTTCGAAGGAATTTTAAGGAGTGATTCTACTATATGCTAAATTAAGGCGAAAATGGAGAATGACTGAATTCCGTTTGAGGCTCCGTTTCTGAGTTATTAATTGTGAAAGGTACATCTAGAATACACGAGAGTTGTGTCGGATTTAGAGCTTATTCTACTGTCGGCATGCAGTAGATCAGACACAGCGATATTAGTAGAATGGGTTCTCTAGTCAGACACATTTCACGCGTATTTTAGACGTTTATTCAGGAAATAATAACTTAGAAACGATGCTTGCAAACATAATTTTGATATTCTTGATTTTCCTTGTACTCGATCTCAAAATTCGAAGTCAGTTTCCTCGAAAACGAAGCATGATATCAAAAATTTGTATTCTACGCTTTCGTCTTAGTTTTTAATATAGAATCATAAATTCTGAGAAGCCCTGTATTTCTTTCTCTTCGTACACATCTACTTTCTGTCGCAATAAAAATAGAACAATGATAAATCATAGTCAGATTCGAGCCATTCCATTGAAATAGTCCACCCAATATGCACGAGTAGGTCCAGAGAAAATGTCACACTCCTATTGTGAGCAGGACATAGGGTATTCGCGCCCAATATTCAACGTGTTCAACATTCTTTCTATAAATTTTGCACCAGGAATGGGGGCAAGATTTTATCAAACGCTCAGCGAACGCTTAATCTCGTAATTATGCGTATTTGCGCGGATCGTGTAATTTCCTTCGTATGAATATTCGTATCGTGTACACGGACCGAATGTGGGTCATGCGAATAACCTTTCGAACTGGCAGCTAGCGTCATGGTCCTTCAAAATCGATTCCACCACCATTAAGAGCGGATGAACCGAGTTAGAGTCCAATATCTTGGAACTCAGGTGCAGGGAGCTTTAATTATCAATAGTTCATAACAGATTTTGTAACAAATAGGACAACTATGTGAGTGGACTGAATTCACGGGTAAAATTACAAATTACTAGGTAGACGACCAGGTAGTTTGGTATATCCGTAATTCAATTGTGTGTACGAGTATTTTGTCCTTCGTAACTTATTTAACAATTTGCACGCCTCTGTATTATCACCCCTTCGTCAGGTTACTGTGACGCAACAGAGTTCGAATTGTCCAGCAGTAAATACATTATAATACGTGCCCTGCAAAGCCTCGACTATTCAAACAAGCAATGCACCCTATTCCTCTCTAGAATGAACCGTTTAGTTTGCTTTACAAAACATTTAAAACTCGGCACGTTTTACATTGCACATTATACATAAAAGCTACTCACGGTGCACTCGATATACAATGCCCGACTATATCGCATTCAAGGTATTTTCAGGCCCGTTTCTTTGACTGCTGGATTCATCGCTCCCTTGCATCAGCGCGGTGTATTTTACAAAGCAAGATACAGACGAGATTCCCAGTCGACAAAGGGCATGCCATTTAATCAAGCAAGACTGGAAGACTATATACGTGGCATGGTTCAAATCTCGGTATTATTTGAACGAAATTGTACCGAGATGATTATTCAAATAATGAATCAAGTTGCGTGATTCATCGTTATTTTCGAATAATTAATTCTGCGTTAAATTAAAGGCTGCAAATGATCTTACCTTTAATTACAATTTTCTTAAGTAGTTACTACAATTACTTTTTATTGTATTTTGTATTGAAACATTTGATAGTATCTTGCAAATATTTTCTAATTGTATGACTAATTACGTGGAAAAGTAGACATCAATTTTGGCATTGAACTTCTTTGAATTCACTCATAAATTTAATATACAAATTAACAATTCCATTCATCTGAATCACCTTGCCTAATACTGAACTATCGTCGTCAACTTTCATGGAGAAATTCTTTTTATTTTTGCTATGATAGTTTTATCCTAATGTCATATAGATACTCGAAATCAGAATAGCAACGATTGCAAGTGCTGTTAAGGACAATTTTTCAAACTGAAAATCACCTGTTAGATTCTTTGAAACAGTTATCTAAAGCGAACAATTATTCTTTGGTCTTGTCGCAAAGCAAGATCGCCTGTTATCTTGAAAGCACAAATAACGAAGTAGCTTGAACATTTCATTATTTTCAATGTTATTTTTCTCAAGTTCTTAAAACAAACCAAACTAATGTCAGAAATAACTTCAATGACTTCAGTCGCTAATAACCACAAGAAGTTGATGTGATTTAAAACACAAAGAGGGAAAAAAGAAGAATGTTATTTTTCATTTGTTTTTTCAAAGAATTTTTACCCAGCTCTGATGTAGTTAAAAGCAGCGGAAATACATCAAGAAGAAGGTACAGGAGAAGCTAATACAATGTGTACTGAACACTCGACTTTCGACACTGTGCGTTTCTTCTTTTCACCAGGGTGAGAGCTTTGTTTACAGAAACCAGTCGCCAATTATCTCTGTTGCGTTCAACCAAAATTCCCTAATGTCTCTCATAGAAGTGTAAAAGTACTTCTTACTTTTATATCTGATTCTCAATAGAAGAGTAATTAGCTACTGCAATTAATGATCTGTCAAATGTTTATATCCAGGCGGTTCGTAAATATTTGCCCACTTCCCTGAGCAATATTTACTTTCCTGCCAAGTCGACGAGAAATAAGACTGTAACAAACTACCTCTTCATTCTTTGATTTACTTTTATCTGCGTTTTTTCATTTCTTTGCATTATTAGCTTTTTCATTGTTTTCTTGAAATCTATTATTACAAGAGGAGGTTTTAAATAATTATGGGATATAAGAGGAACTGTGCTATTATCTTAGTTTATACAGTTGTAGTACTATTCAGTATTATACCTACTGTTTAAAATTTATTCAGAATATTCCAACTATTGTAAATAATATGTTATTTTATGCTTCAAAATAAATAATTATTTAGTGATACCTTTATAGAAGTATTATTTCTTATTTTAGTATTTTTTACTTTGTAAGAAAAGATATAAGAGCGTTCAGTTCTAACGAAAAATTTAAAAAAGTTTACGAGCTTTATGCACCCCTGCATTTTAATTGCATTCTTTCTCTGTGCAAAAAATAAATGGAAGAAAACTCGTGGAAATCCTTCTAGGAAGTTCTACAGTTCGTTAGAAATAGGATTCCAAACTTTAAAGGAAGCATTAAACAAAGAAAAATAAAAAATACGTAACCTACGTGAGCCTGAAAATGGATCTGTGCAGTGTAGAGTGTAATTTCTGCCTCACAGATGGTAAACAATTTATTTTTAACCAGATATTCAATGAATAAAGACTTTTTTTGAGAAATTAAAAAAAAATTAATAACAGATTCTCATAGTTAATGAAGAACCAAAATACAACAATTCAGTTGATTCGATTAGTCAATAATAACATCTTGCACTTCACATACAAGTGGACAAAAAATTGCTAAATTAAAAGAACAATAAACAATCAATGCGTACCATTCACTGCTTCTATAACGATAAATTATACTTCACGCTTGAAATACATTTTTGTATCGATGTTAGTTGTTATTTCTACTCCTATCTTTCTGTATCGTGATCTTTCAACAGCTAATATTTAAAAGTTTTTTCAATTCTCTATATCTGCAATAGTTTAATCGAACAAAAGAATCATTAATCCTCATGACAGCTCTGATGTTTCGAAAACATGTAAAATGCTTTTGTTATTCTCGTTCTCCCCTTACAGTCGCCGACCTAGCCGAGTGTTTACGTTCACATATCCAAAAATCGATTGGATCCTTAGCCTGCCTCCTTTGGGGCTCATGCAAAAAAGGCTCGCATAACAGAAAAAAACTGAGAAGAGGGAGGGTGCACATTTTCTGGATGGTAGGTAATCGCAACCCTCTACTGAACTAGGGTCGTATTCATGTCTCTTTTTAGTATTGATAGTGGTATAACGTAAAATGTAAAGAAATGTAAATTTTGCAAAAAAACTCAATTTCTAATTCCAGAGTTCATCACAAGCATAATGGTCTGTATGCTGTCGCTTCGTCTGTGTATGACATATTGGTTCTACTTCAAGTTTGCTTGAATTCACGTTTTATGTTGCATGTTTCAAAATATTGCCATTTTTTAATTCAGATTTTTTAGAGTAAGTGCAAGTTAGATCTCAGCATCTCGCAAACTTAAGATAAGCGAATTTTCAGTCGTTAGACGTTGATACCATCTATGTAAACACAAGCAAACAAAATATGAACCGTAACGAGACTTTTTATGCTACTTTTGTATTCTGTACACGTGTACTTGGTGACTTCTCGAACTCGTAAACGAAGAATCGTTTAAAAAAACTTTTGCTCTGTACTGTCGACCTAGTTTATCATAAGAAAGGTATTATGTGCCTTGTGTATCATTCATAACGAAACACCGTGCACAATATTCTAGAATTTTTCAGATAAAATATATTTCTTTAACAAACAATACTCTTTTCATTACCTCGTGCATATTTATTAGATATTGGTGACATACAAATTTTGAGTTTTTAAAAATCAAGAAATGCTTTTCGTAACTTTTGAAATATTGAACACTGCAATGACTACTCTATTAATTTACATTTATTTTTACCCTGAGAGCTTATGTTTTTTGGAGTTACTAATACATGTACGTATAGTTTATTTTTTTTTTTATATCAAAGAACGTTCGTTCATTATTTTTTTCGATAATACTATTTTTCAGAGCTTACATAAATTCTCCCCTTAAAGGACTCAATGAAATAATACTTTAAGAAATATAAACAAGATTTTCTAACTTTAGTTTCCATCACCCCAAAAGAATCCCATTGCTATGTCCGATCTCTTTATTCTTTTTGCGCATTCATTCAATTGGAATGCACAAACGTAACCTGTTGCGAGAACCCAAGTCATAGTACACGAATATCACTGTATACAAACGCCCAACTTGTCGACCAATTTGACCTCCAATCGACTAGCAAACGAAAAACATCGACAGCAAGCATTATATCCAACACTGAGAAATTCGTCTAACTGATACGTTAACCAATAACAGTTTTGCAATTGTTAAACAATAATCATTGAAATATAATAAACTCCTACATATTTTTCTTGTAAATTATTAATAAAAGGACTTCTTCTCTTTAAATAAAATTTTCATTTTTCAAAAAGCCACCAAATGTTATAACATTTGTGCTAAAATTATCGTTCTTTCCATCTAGACGTAATTCTAAAACAAATACATTTTTAACTGACCCTAATAAAACAAGCTTGTCAATTAAATTCTTATACTAAAAATGAAACAATCGTTCTACCATAAATAAAAAGAAAAAGAAATATAAACCAAAACCAAAGGCATTAAAATAAGCAATGCCTCCATATTCTACTTCGTAATTCCACCCCCCAACGAAATGTGAAAGGGGAGGCCAACGACATACTGCGTCGCACGTAGTGAACCCACGCAGACAGAATTCTGCGCAAATCACCGTCAGTTACCACTAACAATCCCCAATTAACGATAAAAACGTCGCTCACTCACCATAATTAATCCTCCGCTTATCCATTCACCCACAGCATTAAATACGAAAACCCATAACCAAATTACATCATCCCCAGAAACCGAACGAGACCCTCTACCACAGTACAATTCAACGAAGACTGCTTCAATCCTTTTATCTACCTCAAGAAGCAAGTAAAGGAAGCCGGTAAGGAGCCAAAATTCCAGGCGACTCCAACTCTCCCCCTCCCGCAGCTAATAAAAGAAAAAAGAGGAAAATAATCTCAGCCTCCACGTACCTGATTGTTGTCGAGTTTCAAGCGTTCACGGAACAAGCTGCTGCCCTCGCCGCCGCTTCACGCCATGGATCTCCCCTTCCAAGACGCTGCACTCGCGACGCACGCCACGGGGAACGATCTCTCGCCTCCTCCCCCGCCGTCTGAGCCCTGTGTTTCCAGCGAACCGATCCACTCTCGATAATTACATCTTCGCGGAACCGAACAGTCTTGCTCGTAACCTCCCCTCGTGGAGAACTCGAAAATCTCTCTCCTTGAACTCTAGACTGCGGACTGTCCTCTTAGTCCTTAGTCCTCTCTCTCTCCCCTGCGTCCGGTTCCAGCGTTCGACGAGGCGCGCACGCTCCACTACGAAAGCTCGACGACGAGTGAAAGCCCGAGCCAGCGGGAAGCACGGGCGACCGAGCCAGGACGCGCCTTTCGCGCGCACTGCGCAAGCTCGGGGGCATTGCGTGCG
This sequence comes from Calliopsis andreniformis, assembly GCF_051401765.1. Classification (NCBI taxonomy): domain Eukaryota; kingdom Metazoa; phylum Arthropoda; class Insecta; order Hymenoptera; family Andrenidae; genus Calliopsis; species Calliopsis andreniformis. The sequence continues at coordinate 8,072,046 of NC_135063.1, forward strand.
GTGGCTGGCCGCTGATGGGTCGCGTTAAGGGTCGTCTCTCCTCGGCTACCGTCGCCCGCCAATGGTGAACGCGACCCCTTCGAGCGACGCTGCACGCAGAGAGGGTGGGTCGCGCGCGGCGTGTTGTGGTTACAGGTGAGAGGGGGAGATGGCAAAGGTGAACGATACTGCGCCGACTGTGCGCGTCGGGGCTTCTTGGATATTTCGTTTCTTTTATGGGGCTTGGAGCTGGTGGATATGATGTTTCTAGATTGCACGCGAGACCTTGGTGACGTGTTTCATGTCCATTTTATGTCTGAACGTTTTGGGATATAAGTTGGATGTTTTGGAAGTATCCGATAGCGTACGTTTTGAAGCTTGAGAAATTTATGTTCGTGAGAATCTTAATGACACACTATATGGGCGTTCTAACGACTTACGCTTTTGGATGTTTTATGGACGTAATTTGGATGTCTTTAAAACATCCTATGAATGCTTTTTAAGGTGTTCTAAAGACACTGATTTGTAATTTCGGACGTTTCAAAGACGTCTTTTGGAGATTTTTTGGACTTTCCTGGATATCTTCGAGATGTTTGTGATTATGTGGGTCTGCAATTGGGTGGAAGGTTCATTGGTTTTGAGAAAATGTCCCATAAAACACAGAGATATCTGAAAAACGTCTTAAAGGTATCCAGTAAAGCCCTAAAAATGTCCAAAAGACGTCTTTAAGGCGTCCAAATTATATCGTAAGACGTCCAAGCATAAAATGGACATAGTATGCACTATACTACGGGTTTATTTAGGAAAATTCTTCTGAATAATTCTTCAATCGTGAATTTAGAAAACACGAGCTTTATAATGATGTAATTTTTATTACTCACTGTACAGTGGTTTTCTAGACAAAAATATGCTGGTATTGAAGGGTGAAGGGTCATGCGGAATGATGAATTGAAGTACTGACATTTATCTTTAATATTTGTCGTGAAATTGTTTAATATTTGTAAATAAAATTGATTTCTGTAATACTTGCATGTAGTTTAAATTTTGAATATTATTTTCGATACTATCGATAGAGTTCACAGAACATCTTTACGATTACTCGCGCAATATCGATTACTTCACAATCGAATTCATAGGTATCGAAAGCACAGTGCATTTAATTTGCGGGAAAAACATACAAGATAGTTAATCACGAATGTAAAACTAATGTGAACGTTATTATAAAATAACAAGTGCTTCTAACGACAGATTTTTTATTATACTGTCAAATATGGATGAAATCGACAGGCCACCAATTATAGTGAGTAATAAAATTTCACTAAACCTATTTCATCAAACACGCTTTGAATTCATACCTAACCTACATTTGTATTACTCAATTTATTAAATGCATTCAAATTCTTCTGCTACTTAAAATATAGCATAATTAAAAAAATGATTTCGTAATATTTATTAAACTTATTCTAATATATAAATTTTTCGTAGAAATTTGAATGTAGATAATGTAATATTTTAAATACTAAAATATACAATACAATTATAAAACAGTGCAAGAACAATATAAGATTATACAATTCATTTTTTACTTGAATGTTGTGAATGTAAAAGATATATTAATATTAATATTTATACTTTTAATTTATAGGATATTGCAAATATTCCCAAAAATGCAGGAATTGCTGCCAGTTGGGTAAATAGTAACAAAGTCTGTATATATAACAGTAAAAAATTGGATGAAAGACATCATGAGAAATATAACTCAACAATACATATTTTAAAGCCAGAAGTAATTTTATTCTCTCCACAATTACGTAAACTTGTGAATGAAAGTAATGGTGTATTTTTATCCATTCAAAAATTGAAATCATTTTCTGGAGATGTTAGGCCAGAACTTTTGAAACACAGTAAACAGTATCGTTCTACATTAAGGGCATGTATAGAAAGCTTACAAGACATACTTGGAAAATCATTATCTGATAAAAAAGAATCCTTAGAAAATTTCCTGACCATTTTTTATCAAATAGAATGCATATGGCATTTAACTGAAATTCTTTATATAGATGTAGTACCAGGTAAGATATTAATATTTAGAAATAAAAAGTATATCAAATATAATAAGTAAATAATATATTAAAAACATGGTATTTTACGCATAGGTGAAGTAGTTTTACCACAATTGCTAGAATGGATTAAATTTCATTTTCCATCCAGAGAAAGCATGGCAAGAAATATTTTAGACCAAAAGACAATTGGTGCTGATTTATCATATGCAACTTATTGGGAAGCAGTGATAGGTTGTGCATTACATGGGAAACTAGATTTAGTACGGGCTCTATTAGCATTACATAGTAAAGCAGATCATCCTGCATTTGTAATGGCCGAAAATATTCTTAAAATAATACCTGTATATAATGTATATGGTGGTTACTCCATAAATGAATTTATGATGCGCTGGAAACATTGGCAATTAGAACTATCCATGAATTTGAATAGTAAAGCTTTTTCTACTGACACTAATCTAGAAATGCTTATGAAGGTACTTATACTGCTATTAAATATATAAACAGAGTAAGATAGTATTATACATTTTAAATTTCTAAAAACATTTAATACAGTTAATTGCAGGAGAACAAGATGTATTATGGCAATATGCATCATACACAGATGCCTGGTATGAATTGTTGGCAGCAAAATTGTTTTATTCATCCCCATGTTGCAAACAGCCTGAACTCTCACATCAAGCAAACAGTATTTCTAAAAGATGGCACGCTAACAGACCTTCTGATAATGCTATACGTGCTTTAATGGAGAGTGATTTGCATCAACTTATTAAAGAAGTACAATACATGGGTGATAATGGATGGTTTGCAGCCCATTTAGTGGATTTGCTTTATACTTGTGGAAAACTTAAGATTTTAGACAAAGATCAAATTGAGTAAGTAATTCAATATAAGGGTAAGTGAAAGCCAAGTTTAACTACATAGAAATAAAATTAAAATAATTTGTACTATTGTATCAGAGTCACTAGTCAACTTCATGAATCTTTAATATTGGAATATGGTAACACATTGATGGGACATCACTCTTTGTGGCAATGTGGAGCAAGTTATTTGATACATTGTCCAAAACAAGGTTTATCTAGACTAGAAATATTGCTACAGTCATTACCAATGGGATCAGAAGCACGAGTGAATAAGATCATAGACATAGCACGTGATAATAAGATGGATCATATTGGTTAGTGCAATTTTTTTATTCACAAGTATTAGAAAACATTAAATATTTATAAACTTTGTTCAGTTACTAGCATATGTAAAATCCAAGGACTGAAATGTATGAAGCAAGGAAGACTTGGGAATGCGCTTGCATGGTCATTAAAAGCACAGGATAGTGGTTTCATAACATATATTGCTGATCAATTTCTGAAACAGTATGCAGAAAATGGAAAATTGGAATGTCGTGACCTGTTAGAAAATTTGGGTTTTTGTATGATGGCAAGTGATAGACTGACATTTCTAGGTAATTTGATTAAAATTCGTTTTAAATACAATTTAATTTTTAATACAAACTCAATTATTTGTATTGCATTTTGAAACCAGGAAAATACTGCGAGTTTCATCAAATGTACGGAATCGGAGAATTTAAGGAAGCAGCAAGTTTACTAGTGTCCCTTTTAGTATCAAATTTAACACCAAAATAGTAAGTACAAATAAGTATACATAGATATTCATACAATTAAAAGAGAAAGAAATTTCACAGTGAAATTTTTATTTCAGCTTTTGGTCGATCCTTTTATCAGATGCAATTCCATTATTGGAAGCTAAAGATGTAATTCTGTCTTCCAGCGATTGCTTCGAACTATTGCGTTGCGTAGAAGCGCATGGAGATGACCAAAAATTTCAGGATGAAATTGAAATCTTCCGACTAGCCGTCGCTAGAAATTTAGCTCGGGCCTTAAGCCTTGAAGGCTGTCAAGCACAACATTAGAGAATTAACTGTCATTTATTATATAAAAGTTTTCTAATTTTTTAATAAAGAATTTTCGTGTCACATAATTTCCACCCTCTCATCACTTACAACTTAACATCCATAACATTCCCAAAGAAAATAATTAAGGATAATAAATAAGAGTACTCTCGAAAATAGCGGGTGTCTAGGCGTAGTCCAAAATTTTAGAATAACTTCTGTCTTTACAAAGATTTTGTACCTCTCACAGTATATTTTTAATAAAAATACTGGTAAGCAAAGATTATATTAGTTAAATATGTATTTCTCAACTAAAATTGAAAATAGTAAGGTATGTGAGATAAAAGTAATTTAGATAAGTCTATCTTGGCGTCATTGATGATAATACGCGTGCGTTAAAGTTGATATTTGTTGGGAGGTGAAAGAGGGAAATAAGACAGCTGTCACTTTCGTCGATAAGATTCTAATTCATTTAATTTTTGGAATTCTAAACGTGACATCAGAAAATGATGTCGGAAAGAGATTATGGACCTCTCAGCGCGGCTTGTGTGCGTTCTCTTAATGATAAACTTTATGAAAAACGAAAGGCAGCTGCCTTAGAAATAGAAAAGTAAGGTTATAAATTTTGTTTACCGATACCTCTAATCATATTTATTTGCAATGTTTTAGCTTACTATTGTGTGTTATTTATATATTATTTCAGAATGGTAAAGGAATTTTCTGCGCATAATAACACGGTACAGATAAAACGACTTTTAAAAGTACTAGGTCAAGATTTAGCCACTTCACAAAATCCACATACGCGTAAAGGTGGTTTAATTGGACTGGCAGCTATGGCAGTAGGTTTAGGAAAAGACACTGGCCAATATATAGAAGATCTAATTCATCCTATCTTGGCTTGTTTCTGTGACTCAGATTTGCGTGTAAGATATTATGCTTGTGAAAGTTTGTACAATGTGGTAAAAGTAGCAAGGGGCGCAGTATTGCCACAATTTACAGATATTTTTGCAGCACTAAGTAAATTAGCATGTGATTCAGAACAAAGTGTAAAGAATGCAACTGAACTGCTTGATAGATTAATGAAGGTAATTGAAATTTGGTGTTCGTGTAGAAAAATATAGTGAAGGTATCTTATACGGCTGTGGTTTTAGGATATTGTAACAGAGAGTGGGCTCTTTGATTTAGTTGGATTTATGCCATTACTAAGAGAACGCATTTATACCAAAAATCCATTTGGTAGGCAATTCGTAATAGCATGGGTGTCTGTTTTGGATGCTGTACCTAATATGGACTTTATCATATTTCTACCTGAAATTCTTGATGGTTTATTTAAAATATTAGAAGATCCTACACCAGAAATTAAAAAAGTTACAGATACTGTCCTTGGTGAATTTTTACGTAATATAAAATCTAATCCTGAAAGGGTAGATTTTCCTGCAATGATAAATATTTTAATTACACATGCACAGAGTACAGATGAATTATTACAATTAACTGCAATTACATGGATTAAGGAATTTGTACAATTATCAGGACCCCTTATGCTTCCCTATATGTCTGGTATTCTTATAGCAGTCTTACCCTGTCTAGCATATGATGGAGATACTAGAAAAAGTATTAAAGAAACTGCAACACAAGTAAATACAAGCTTAATGAAGTTGATAACTATGGAAAATACACAAATTGTAAATAATAAGTCTGAAAAAGATGCTCAAATTCAACAAGGTAAGTTATATTTGCATAGAATGCTCAAAATATCGTAATTTATTTAGGAAACAAAAATGATAAAAAGTTGATTTCACTTCTAGATTCTAGTCAACACTGTTCCTTAGCAGAAAGTTTAGATTTATCCAGTGTTGTTGAAGTATTAATTAAACATTTAATGTATATGTCTGTACAAACGAAAGTTGCTGTTTTAAAGTGGATTCACCATCTATTCACAAACATTCCACACAAAATTTTTAATCATATTGAAAATCTATTCCCGATTCTAATGAAGTCCTTAAGCGATAACTCTGATGAAGTAGTACAACAAACATTAGTTGTAATGGCTGAAATAATTAGTTCAAAGTCTCCCGAAGCAGCGGCAACAGATTCAAATAGCGAAATGCAAAACAAGTACTTCACGAAATTTATTGTGAATTTATTAAGACTTTTCTCGACTGACAGACATTTACTGGAAGAAAGAGGAGCATTTATTATTAGAGAATTATGTGTGTTGTTAAGTGCTGAAGATATTTACAAAACGTTAGCAAAGATATTGCTAGAGGAACCAAACTTAAATTTTGCGTGTACAATGATACAAACATTAAATGTTATATTATTAACAAGTTCAGAGTTATTTGATTTACGAAATAAACTTAAAGATTTAGATTCTTTAGTAAGTATTTTTATATTCTTTATATTATAAAAGTATTATATTATTTCTTTAATGCTACATATGATTACAGGAAAGTTGTGAATTATTCAAATGTTTATATGTGTCTTGGTGTCACAATCCTGTTGCAACTGTAGCATTGTGCCTTTTATCCCAACACTATGGACATGCGTGTAATATCATTAGGTCATTGTATCCTTTCTACCCATATACAATATTGTATTTTATATTTTTTAATATTGACTTTATATATATTTTCCTTACTATTTAACTAAAAATTTAAATAATATAGTGAAAATATAGAAGTTACTGTAGAATTCCTCATAGAAATAGACAAATTGGTACAATTGATCGAGTCTCCAATATTTACTTGTAAGTACAATATATAATTTACATTAAAACTGAGTACTCTTTAAATAGGAATATTTTTTTAGACTTAAGATTACAACTCTTAGAGCGAGAACAGAATGATGCTTTAGTATATGCGCTTTACGGCTTGTTGATGATCCTTCCTCAGAGTGAAGCATACGCAACGTTACAAAGACGTTTGGCAGCAATTCCTCCGACAACAAAAGCAATACCAAAAATAGCGTCAAATACTCCAAGATCTTTTAAAGACTCATTTGACTTTTCTGAATTACTAGAACACTTTCATACTGTTCAGGAACAACATAAACAACAAAAACGTAATCAGCGATTAACAAGTTTAATAGAAAAAAATACGAACCATACGGATATGTAAATAACATTTTAATTAATTTATACGAAAGTAAACTGATATATGTAAAGATTTATACCTTTTTATTATGTGAATATACCTATAAAAGAAAATGCTAATTATTTTTTTCATCATAAATTATTACAGATGAAATAATATCAGTGGACTTATTTGCTAACACTTGTATATAAAATAATATATTTTTTATTGCATTACTGAATGTTAAATATCTTAAACAACTTTCTTTTTTATTATTACCTGCTTTGTATATACATTATAGATACACAAAAACATGAAATATGACTATTTACAATATCCAAGTGTTCATAATATGTACGATGTTTATATAACTAAAGAAAAAGGCTTTTTACACCATATGCTCTATTCAAATAAATGTTTTCATTCGAAAAGAATATCATATTATAAAATTGTTTGATTATGATATTCTTTTCACATCAAATAATTTACCTAAGAATACTGTACATTGTTTATGTTTCTTACATTACTAATTTTTGAAACTGTACATGGCAGTCTTATTCTCATAAATATAAAAAATAACTAATAAAAATCATAACATAAATTGCTAAAGCGATGTGTATTCTGAATCATCTGTATCCTCTACAGTCACTTGACAGTTGTCAAGTGTTGATAAACGATTAAGGTAGTCTATAAGCCGACCATTTTTATACAAGATTTTTGCAATACGTTCTTGCATGTCGCAAATATTTTTCCATTTCTGCGTACTTTCTTGGGCAGGCAAATTGGTTTTCTCTACAGTTTTCAATTTTCCTGGCAGTCTATCTACTAAATGCAAGAAATTCTCGTAACGTTCCTCACTTTCTTGAGATAGACGATATGAATACGTCTCCAATACATGTTCATAATTATCTATATCTTTATCTAAAATCTGAGTTTTCAGGAAGACTGTTTGTGCCATTTTGTACCAATCAGCGACACATTCAGCTCGACTTATCATCGAAGGAATACAAAATGTTTCAAGGAGATTTTTTAATCTCTGACCCGTTTCTGTAACCTAAGAGAAAATACGACAAAAATAAAGAGAAAAATTAATAAATATTGAATATTATGGATTTAAAATACCTTTATTCGTTCCAGCACATGAAATTGTTCATCATTATAGGTGAGACTACGAGTAGCTCTATCTCTTAATAAATGTTGCCAACCATCTCGTAAACGATCGACCAAAGTTGTTGCTTTTTGACTTGCTTTATTAGCCCATGGACACCACAATCCGCGGATAATAATATCCCATTCATTATGTAAACTTCCTTCCTTAACATATCTGTATTTGAAACCATGTATATAATTTCATGTAAATTGATCAAAATAAGAAAATAAATAAATAAGATGCACAATATGATTACCTTTGATGAAGTTGTACTACTGCAGGAGCTAATTCAGTTAGAAGTTCTTTGCTTTTAGAATCCAATTCTTTTTTCCAATTTTTTATTTCTAAACTATTCTGATTACCCAATTTCCTGGATATTTGTCTAGCAAGGTTTTCACTCCTTTCCACTGCTATTGCTGTACCTTCTACAGCTTTTGTGAATTCTCTTGAATGTTGACATCTTTCTAATAATCTTGTGAGTTCTGTTGAAACAAGCCCACTGAAAGCCTCTATGGCATCCTGTGACAATTTACTGCATAGCACCAGTTTGTCAATCCTTCTTTTACAAACATATCCAACTGAACATGCTGCCTTTGCTTGACTTGCATCATTTTCTACGGACACCAAATTTGCAAACAATGGAAATTTAGGTAATTCTGCATCTACTGGCAAAACTACATTGTTATTTTCTTTGGAAAATAACATCAATGGCTTTTCCTCTGATGTAGTTGGATAGCCTTTCCCTGGAGTTGATTCCTCAATAATGTTTGTTAAAAATGTATCTCCAAAAAGAAGCATTTGAGAATTTGGTGGAATGTCAGTTTGATCTTGAATATGAACTTGAAGTGCCATCAATTTTTCTTCAGGATGCAAGAATATTTTTATCAAGCTACCTTTATGTATATTAAATATATGTACACGTTTTCTGCAAAGAGTGTCTGTAACTTCTGTAAAAAATCGATCAAAACTCCATATTTTCTGAGGATCAACTTCCAACAAGCCAGCTAATAATGGAGTTACAATTTTTTTTAAACCAACACTTAACTGACAATTTTGTGGTAGTTCTCTGCCCCACTCAATTGGTCCATTTTCTGAAGTCTGTACACCTGATATAACACCAGAGGCTTTCTTTGTGGTAATATAAAACATTGTTTCTTTATTTCTACGTCCACCAAATGGCCTAAAGGGTAAATTTCCTGTAGCTACATGGTACAATGTCACACCTATGGACCATAAATCTACAGTTGCTCCAAATGTTTTTCCCACAGGTTTCCGTAAAACTGCTCGTTCATATATATCTGGATGTAAATATTCCTCAGTTCCATACAGAGATACAAATTGTTGATCTTCTTGTAATTCTCTAGCAGCACCAAAGTCAGTAAGTTTATAGATCGTACTACCATCATCAGCAATAAATTTCATGATGTTACCTTAAGAAACACGACAATAATGTACAAAATAATCCAGGTAATTGAACCAAGCTATAGCTCTGTTCCAAGTGAAGTTTATAAAAAAATTATACACAAGAAGTCATAAAATTTCATTTAAAAACAAGTGCAACTTTTCTTAAAACAAAACTATGGCCTGATTACAAGAGTCATCTTGTATTATTCCATAATAATGTATGCAATCTTACAGAAAGTAAATGTTACAATACCTGGTTTCAAATCTCTATGAACTAAATTATTGTCACGTAAATGTTTCATTCCTGCAGTTAAATGTTCTAAGACTAACAAGAACTCGCTCTCCGCAAGACCATAGGTATTCTCTGGATCGTCCAAAATATTGAAAAGACTGCCTCCTGTACAGAGTTCCATGACGATCACAGTGCCACGGCCTTCTTGTTCCTCTTCAATTGCCAATAACTGAACAATATTCTCATGATTTACTTTTTTAAGGACTTCAAATTCTCGCATCTGTACGTCATGTGGACGCATATGACTCAATTGATTGAACGTCTTAACCGCGACAGGTTCTCCATTACTTTTGTTCACTCCTTGAAAAACTGCCCCAGTGGCACCTTTTCCAAGAACACTGGTTGTACACCAGACGAAATTCGCGGATCCACGCAGGAAAGACATTTTATACTGTGTGACAAACGACACAGGTTTCGTATTTTTGTCAATTTGACAAGTGGTTTAACCTCCTGCACAGCTGATAAATTTCAATAATACTCGTTCGCGCGAATTTCCATATATTAAAGTATATTTAAACTTTCTAATGTTTCGAATTAAGCCAAGTCATTTCGTAACGCGTTACATGAAAATTTATGCGAACAGCTACTGTTCCATACTCCGCATCATCACTAATGCGTAACGCACACTTGTGTTCGTATGTAAACTTTCGAATAGATCATGATCCATTTTACACAGGAGCGTAACGATATTTCAAAGTACCCAATTTTATTTCTACCAATTACGAGTTTCACAAATTTCCAATGTATAAACAGTAACAATGTTGATTATAGAGTAAATGGAATATTCCAGTCATTTCTGCTACAAGAAACGAAAACAAAACAAAACATTCTTGAGTTATTCTGAGAATGTTCGCTGTTTCAAGCCTCTCACTTCGAAACAACATAAGTTCATTATAATTAAACATTTTTATTTCCGACAATTTCGGAAATTATTTTAATTAAAAATGTTCAATTATAATAAAGTTGTGCTGTTTTAAGTTGTGTGGTTTAAAAGTATAGAAACTTGCAAGATGACTCAAAACAAGCAACATTTAAAGAGGTTTTTGTAAAAAGTGGTCAATAATAAGAGATAACAATTTTAAAGGATGATTCTATATGCTAAAATAAGACAAAAATCAAGAATGCTAAAATTCCATTTGAGGTCCTATTTTCGAGTTATTAACTGCTACATTCTTACGCTATGTCTGACGCGAGGACTTACCTATTCTACTGCGAGCGCGTTAGCTAGGTCAGGTGCAGGAGCGTTAATGCCGTAGTCGTCTACTTAAATTGAAAATGTTCAATTATTCACTCAATTATTCTTCCTAAATTTTAAATGAGAATTTAAATGTTCCCAATGGAATGACATAATTTTCTTATCAAAGTTAAGAAGTAGTCGAAAATATCTCATAAAATCGACAACTGAATGAAAGAAGGCTCGTCACACTTGAATTTTGCTGAAGTGGGGGACGAACGAGCATTCGTTCGCTTGGTTTAAACGCACCATTACAGATAACAGAGGGTTAATAAGAGGGAGCCAATGGATATCGCACGAACAGTCTGCGCGCAGTGTAGATACAGCATGTAGAACAAAGTTTCTTGAAAATAACTGTCAAGAATAGTGTGAACATGCGGGGATTATTTATAATGAGCAAACTGGTACTTTTGGTGCTGCTTGTTTGTTCAGAACCATTTTTACAATTGTGCGATGGCAAATCGATAGCTCAGAACACTCATCGGTAATTGATAATTAATAATTAAATTGTTCACTGTGAAACTAACGTCAAACATTCTATTAAATAACAGACAATTAAAAATTTAAAAGAAAAAAGTAAAATATACAAGCAATTAAAACGTACATAAATAAACATACAATGTAATAAACACATATTACTATGAATTAGAGAATGATTATACTTTTAATTATACAGGGTATTCGACGACAAGTGTCACAAATTTTAAGGGGTCTAAAAATATAATAAATATTGCAAGTCTTTCACATGGTCCAATGTTTCTTGGTTCTAAACTCACGACATATTTATGTCAAGTTTAGGACTAATCCAGACGAGAGATTTTTCGATAGTCGAAAATAACGAAGACAGGTTTCAAACTTGACATTAATATACCACGTGTTTATAGGGAAGAAACATTGCGCCACGTGAATAGCTTGCAACTCTAGATGTTTGAGAATGTGTTTGATAGTAGATCGTTTCGAGGAGCAAATCTATGCTAATTGTCGAATCTGTTTTAATTCTGCTTTATTTTTAGGGGATATGTGTTTACGATACCGCAGGTATTGCTAGCTGATGAAACCGCGGATATCTGTGTGTCCCTGCATAATCTAGAGCCTCCAGTCAATATTACCCTAACTCTGTCGTGCCCATTCTTCACTGACACTATTTTAATTACGGAACCACTGGCTGAGACCAGCACCGTAGTGGAAACAGGTGAACTGAACTTTCATGTGAATACATTTTAAAGCAATTAAAATTTTTCGCTAAAACAGGATAAAGTGAACGTAAAACGATATTCCCTTAATGCATTTGTTAACAGGTTTCATTAAAATTGTTTAAACATTTCATTATAGAAAAGCAACAGGTATGTTAAGTTTTCCATTATTGTAGCTCTGTTTCCAGTTTCAATTTCGAATTTTGGAGCACATTTATCCATTTGATGGAAATTGTAGCGATACGTAGGACCGAACTTGTTAAATTGTTAACATTTAAGAAATTTATAGTCATTGGCCCTGATAAATGTTACTGTTTCTGATTTCTTTATTTTTCATACTTTCGATGTAAAAGCTCCAGTCTCGATATTTTCGTCCCGTGTTGGGCTCTTAAATTTGTTGAAAGCAAATCGTAAATTGAAATTGTCACTTCCTGCGAGGGAACTGAATTGGTTGATTGACTCTCTCTATGGAGGGGAAATAAGCAATCACTCAAATACATGGGAAGCTCTATTACACTGTTCTGCCCAGACCGAAACAACGAACATTGGTCGTTAAATTCGATCAAGATCCTCATCTTTAACCCCTCGAGCGTTATGCTTTATCGCTGAAAGTGTACTCTACAGTTAAATGAATTTTTCGCCACTAGGGTATACACATATGTGTCATAATCAATATGCAAAATTAGCGTATACGTTATAAGCATCATAGAAAACAAATTTTGACAATTTTGACAACTTAGACAATCTATACATAAAATTCTGTTTAGTCTGTAATCTACCTTCAGTTATACCGACAATATTGTCCATCGTGTGGGCCTAGGCTAAAAAACACGTGAAATGTGTCTGACTTGGAGACTCATTCTACTTACACCACTGCGCCTAACTTAGGTAATGCACACCCCAAGTCAGACACATTTCACGCGTACTTTGAGTATCTTTAACAGTCAATAACAAGAAAACAAAGTCATAAATGGAATTTTCTAAATATTTGACAACAATTTGGAAATAGTACATGAAATATTTTCGATATTATAATTCTTTTCTACTTCGTTCTTTGAAAGTTCTCTAAGATTTCTACTAATCATGAATCTTTTTCGACAGGTATACAAACGTGTTTAGAATTAGTAATACCAGCAACGCTATGTATGTACGCGGAATTACAACTGAAAGTCATTGCTGAAAAGAACGACTACGAATCGGTAGTAACATCGCAACAGATCGTTATCAAGCATGATACTTTCATGGCTTTCGTGGAAACTGACAAACCAGTTTATAAACCAGGCCAAGACGTTAATATCAGACTTCTTTTACTGAAGTACGATTTGAAACCATGGAAGAAAACGGTAATAACTTTCGATTGCTTTTGATCGATGACTGAAGACAGTAATTCAATCACGTGATATCTTTTATCCGGCTGATCATTTGTTAATAGATTCCAAGAATTTGGATTGAAAATCCATCACGAATAAGAGTAGCGCAATGGACAAACGTGAGTACGGAACATGGCATGGCACAGTTGTCGTTTCCGCTCTCCGCGGAATCAACTACGGTAAATGTTTAAATGGACCCATAAGGGCATGTATTTTTGTTTAAAAAATGAATGGATAGTGAAGAATAGAAACTTATAAAAACGAATAAAATGTAAATAGGAATTCTTAAATATTCATTACTAAGGAGAGCATGGACAGTAGAAAAAGATTTTGATACATATAAATGACGAAAAGATTCTTGCAAAGATGTTCACTAATTGAATACTTAAGATAAGCAACAAAAATAAATTTCTTTTTCTGCGACAGGGAACTTGGTCTATAGAATTGGAGAAAAATAGCATGTATCCTATGTTGGTTCACATGACTACGTTTAAAGTAGAAAAATATGTTCTACCAAGATTCGAATTAACAATAGACTTACCGAAGTTTATCCTGGCAGACACTAATATTATCTCGTCGACCATTTGTGCCAAGTATTGTCACAGCTTTACTATATTGTCTTTGTATATAATACTGTAGAACTTTTCTTTGCTTAAACTTTGCTTATAACACTCGATCTTCGTACTTAAACAATTTTTGTAAGTGATACCGCATTTATATGGGACATAAAAACCAAGGCTGGAAAGTTTTGCAGACTAATATAGTCCTGAGAACTAATCAAATCACTAAAATAATTAGCATACGTTTATTATCTACTTATTAGAGCGAATAAAGTTCTACTGTATTTCCAAATATCAGTACATTTTAACCACATTCTATGGCATTATCGTTTTAATAAAGATAATATAACAAACAAAATTACAGATATAGTTATGATAAAGCTGTTAAAGGTACTCTACGTTTGATGGTACTTAACGATAGCAAGGTGAGGTCCATTTCTTCTCAAAATCGCAGAGAAACAAGTTATGAGAAAGAGGTAAGATATTTTATTATAGATCTCAAGGTAGTCGAAAGTCTGGACAATAGAGAACGCTATACTAACTACTGACCAAATTTCTTAATAAAGAACGTGCTTTTCAGGTGAATTCGCTAAGCGGATGCGTCGAATTTGTATTTGCAGCCTCGTCCTTAGGCTTAGGGAATTTCACAGAAAGACCCGATACCATCATTCTGAAAGCGTATTTCACAGAAGCTAAAACTGGAGTAGTAGAAACCACCATTAGGGAGACGAAAGTAGTGCACCAAGCTTTGAAATTACAATTCAGTCCGTACTCATCTAAATATTTCAAGCCTGGCCTGCCTTATTATGGAAAGGTGAGTCTTCTACACAGTATCATCGTGATTATGAGACAAAATGATAAAAGTCACGCTTTGAATTCGACCTGTCTTAATTGACGCCTAAAGCATACAATCGATACTTTTTAACAGATGGAGAAGAAAAGAAATTTTTATATAAACAGAGTACAAGATTTCCTTGTTTTAAGTTCACAAGTGTCCCTAATACTTTTTGGAATTATTTTGTGAAACGATATTTCTGTCCAACAGTTACGAGTGCTAAAGCCAGATGGCAGTCCAGCTCCTTCCGAAAAAATTCAAATTTGCTTGATAATCGAGGGAGAATGTGATATCTTTAAATCGGATACGGATGGCTTCATCGATTTCGTCGTTCGACAGGTCCTTCAAACCACACTGCAGATCAACGCCACCGCTATTGAGTACCGTAAAAAATTGTATTCACCAGCTGTAGCCTGGAAGGTGAGAGTAATTGAATAGACTACTTTATGCATTAAAAGCATATTGTTCAGGTTGTTCGATGCTTTTAGTAGAATAACTGACTAAATAGATTTCTTTTTCCCTGGACTTCATTAGGTATTGATGTATCAACCTACTGCATACTTTCGTGTAAATAAATGGAATTCTCCATCCAATAGTTACTTGACAATATCTAAAGGACAACAACCCATCGTATGTGGTGAAAAGTACACTTTCAACGTGACATTCACAGTGCCTCCAAACGAGGATTCCGAACCAATCAACTTTTATTATTCCATCATTTCAAAAGGAAACTTTTTGACATACAATCACGTGCAATTTAAACCCGATTATAATACAATACTAAATTTTTCGGAATTCCATAAGCTGCTTGGTCCTAAGTCTACAGATAATATATCTGGAATCCCTATTGTCCACAGGTATTTATTATAAATTCATTTGTTTTTACTGATGCTTTGTGTTCGATTCTCGATGTCTGCTATGTCTATAAAGTAAATCTCAATGTCTGAGAACCGATTGTACAAATCGTGATTCTAAAAAGAGAAAATAAGTCGAAAACATTGAAAAGTATTTGTTAATATTGTACTTTGTTTTTAAAAATGTTTTCGACGTGGTTAATACGAATTAGCAGTAGAATAAGTCTTTGCATCAGACACATTAAGCGTTTCTTCAATAATTAATATTTTGGAAATGAAGCCTCATTTTGATATGCAGAATCACCACTTCAAATTTCTGACACGTGTAATCGAACACACCTATTTTGCCTTTGTTAAGTAGCACTTATTTAATAATAGGAAATAATTCACATTTAATGATAATAATAAATAAATTATGTTATTTTTAATGGCACAGATTTCCATTGAGTATAAATATTACGCCAAGCATGGCTGCCATCTCTGAACTGCTTTTGTATTACGTACGACCCGATGGCGAGGTTGTTGCAACCACGTACAAAATCGAGGTTGGTCACTGTTTTGCGAACAATGTGAAGACTGCATGGCAGCCGGATGTTCGAGTACCAGGCGCGGGTGCCTCTTATCATGTGGAGGCTGCGCCTTGGTCCCTTTGCGCTATTTCTGCTGTTGATAAATCAATCCTTTTCTTGGACACAAAGAAGAGCAATCTGGTCGCTGCTGATAAAATATTCCATCGATTAGAAGAAATCCATTTGGAACTAGAAGAACCGCCAGCAGTGGACTGTGATTGTATGTTTTTAGTTATTTCTAGCGTTGGTATTTCCTAGTTTCTCGTAATATTAACTATTTTTATTAATATTTCCTAATATTAACTATTGTATCCTAACTTACTGTAGCCATCAACCAGCTTGAAATCAAAACATAGGACGTTCGACGTCAGGTGTCAGAAATTTTAAGAAGTGACCCAACATGTCCAAATAGGACGAAAATCAAGAATGACGAAATGTGTCTGGTTTGAGACTTATTCTACTGTCGATGTCCACTAACCAGATCAGACACAGTAAAATCAGTAGAATAAGTCTCAAGTCAGACACGCTTCACATGTATTTTAAGCATCTTTTAAACAATGAATAACTCGAAGACGAAGCCTAAACCGCAATTTCCTCTACCTTTATTTTCATTTTCTCTATGGACACTAGTCGAACACCCTGCTTAACTTATGTACTTCGATACAATGCGCGAGGTTTACAATTAATGCAACTTCGTGTGAAACATACACGACGCTTAATGTCACGTTTTAAATTTATAGCGACGAGAGAATCTACTAGTTTTGGGGATTTTATAGACACTAGGCAAGCTTTTAAAGTAAGAATTTTTAAAGTAAGAATTTTGCAATTAATGAACTTTATTTCATCATTTTTCTATCTTGTAGGATTTTGGAGTGATCGTAATAAGCGATTTAAAATTAGATGCACAAAATTGCATGCCGACGACGAAGTTGCCATATGTGGCAGAAGAAACGTCTCGTACCGTTTTCGCGGGAAGATCGTTTGGTAAGTGCATTTTAACTAGCTGATATATTCATTTGCATTTTATAAATATTACTAACGCTTTACTGTTTCTTACAGCCCTCTCTCAAGCGGCCTTCCCACTAATGTCGGTAGATTATATGTCCATGATGGTCAATCCGCCATACTTTATACCATCACTTGATCAAGTTACAACCACTCGAACCTATTTCCCTGAAACATGGCTATGGGAATTAGTTCTCACCGGGTAAGAGACAACCATTTTTTAATCCTGTAATCGAACCTTTGTCTTAGACGGTCGCGATCGTGTGATACTTATCACACTAGATCAAAATTTAAAAAACTAAGCGTCTCCAAACATATGTGCACGTGAATTTTTTCATTGTCTTAGTGTCTAGAATCTACCCTCCAAAAAGTCCCATATGTTTGGAAAGACCTTGTATATCTAGAATATTTAGATGCTGAATAGTTACACGTTGTAATGCCCTTCATAGGAAAGAAGGAAAAGCAACGATAGAACGCGCGCTCCCACACACCATCACCGACTGGGTCACTTACACGTCGTGTATTTCACCAGAGCATGGTTTTGGAATCGCTCCACCGACCACCATAACAGCGTTCCAGCCCTTCTTCCTTGACTACACTTTACCCTACAGCGTAAAACGAAGAGAACTGTTGCGCCTGAAAGTCTCCCTTTTCAATTACATGGAATACAGTTTGCCTGTAAGATGCACATAGAATGACATTCGTGGAACGACTCTGTCCAATAACTCGAGGAATTGCGTTCTAACATAAGCCCTGATTGGTGTACAGGTAATAATCAAGCTAGAAGATGCACCTGGGCTTGATCTACATTCAACACAATCTTCAGTTTCGTTTTGCGTGAAGCCACGCGATAGTGTTGTTCACGAATACATCTTGAGCCCTCGTGTTTTCGGGGAAGTTAATATAACAGTTTCTGCTTCTATTGACTCGCAGTATGCTAACTACTGTGGACCACAGATCCTAGTGTACACACAGTAAGAATGTATTCATTTGTTGTGCATATGCAAGGAATTCGACAACAGGTGGGAGATAATTTAACGATTGTATATGAGAAAATAAGACAAAAATTGAGAGTGACGAAATTGTAATCGTCTGAACCCTAGATACTACAGATTTAAATGAAAAGCTCGGGAAACCCAGGTGCCCCTCCAATCTTCTACATAACGATAACTAAGCGGCCAAACTAAAATATCAATTTCATCGTTCTTGCATTTAACATCCATCTCAGTATTTTCTCTAGTACATCATCCCTTAAATTTTCTCTCATCCATTATTGAATTTTCTACATTTGTAAATTATACGATTATTTCGTAAATTAATTTAAACTTTAAATTCTGTCTTTAAGGGATGTCATCGTGAAACCGATCCTTATTATACCAGAAGGTTTCCCAGTAGATGTAACCAACTCTACGTTAATGTGTTCGAGAAGCTTCGATGAATACGATTCCTCTACAGAATGGGAGATACAATTGCCCGAAAACGTGGTGCCAGGGAGCGGCAAAGCGTATATAAACTTGATAGGGAACATTTTAGGTCCGGTTTTTGAAAATTTGAACAGTCTTGTACGGATACCAGTAGGCTGTGGAGAGCAAAATATGGTACTTCTGGTGCCCAATATTCACGTGATAAAATATCTAGATGCCGCGCAGATCCAAAATCCTGCACTCAGAGCGAAAGCGATTAAGAACATAGAGAGAGGTATGTTTCTGTGATATTTTTCATTAGGACGAAACTTCTTAAACTGTGCTTCGAATTAAGACATTTTGAAAATTAAATGGCCTCCATTATTTTATCGTCTTTTAATATTGAACGAAGGATATCAGAGAGAGCTGGATTATAGACATCTGGATGGATCCTATTCAGCCTTTGGAATGGATTTGTCGCGCTCTGGTTCTATATGGTTGACCGCGTTTGTACTGAAATCATTTTCACAAGCCCGAAACTTGATTGCCATTGACGAAAATGATCTGACAATGACTGCTGAGTGGATCGTGCAGAAGCAGTTTGAGGACGGTTGCTTCCCTATTATTGGCACCGTTTTTCTTAAACAGATGAAGGTTCGTCAAAATTGACATAAATATTGAACTGTTTATGTTCATTCTGACATGGGATTCAATTAGGAAAAACATATTTAAATCGATAAAAAATTTCAAACTTTAATACTGATTGCTGAATGCCTGTTTGTGTTACAGGGAGGTCTCCGAGAAGACGACAGTTCGTTAGCATTGACAGCATATATTTTAATCGCTTTGCTCGAATCTAAGGTCCCTTTGGCGCCGTCTGTTGTTGAATCAGGCATAAAATGCATGATAAGAGGAATTCATAAAACTACAGTTAACGACGCATATTACTTGGTTCTTTTCGCATACGCAATGGCTTTGCACAAGGACAATACACAAAGCCAAATAGTTATGGAAAGACTTATAACGTACGCTTCGAGGAAAAAGGTATGAACAAACTGTATCTTTTTATGAGTAATATAAAATAACTGTGAAACCAAACGAAAACTCAAACGCTGACTGTGAGATCGACATTTGAGTTTATACAGGGTGTTTCCAAATATATGGGATATTTTTGGAGGGTAGCTTTTAGACACAAAAACAATGAAAAAGGTTTATGCGCACGTATTCCTGAAGACGCTCAGTTTTCTATTTATAGGTATATTTCGTATATATTTTGTGCCATATGTTTAGAAATACCCTATATTTGAGTTTCTTTTTCACCTAAGAAGGTCGGTCTTCAAATGGTTTCGTTCGTACAACAAATTTAGTACTGATGCTATTGTAAAATAAGAAATTAGAATTCTGATATCAATTTTATCTAAATAACATAGAACTTGCATCCTAGAGCCTGCTTTGGTGGGAACACAAATCTAATCCATCGTTAAGTTTGAGCATCGAGATAACAGCGTATGCTGTTCTTACGCTAGTGAAATTGGGCGGTGAAGAAAACATGCTTCGCGCTTCGGAAGCTGTTCAGTGGTTGTCAAGTCAACGAAACGCCAATGGCGGTTTCATATCTACCCAGGACACAGTTGTTGGTTTAGAAGCTCTCACAGCGTACGCTGCTGCCACAAATAACAATAACACTGAATTGTTTATTACGGTGACGGCGGAAGAAATACGAGAATCACATACAATAGTTAGCGATAATTGTACGGTTCTCACACAGATTCCTTTGCCGACTTTACCAACTAAGGTTCAAATTAGGGTCAATGGCGAGGGCTGCGTTTTGGTTCAGGTAAACCAATGGTCTATTGTTATTTAATGACATTCAGTCTTGAACGTTCCTCTTTAATTTTATGGCCCCTCCTTTTGCGATTTACACTACTTATTTTTAACTTCAGTTGTGTTGCAAGTTATTCATAAGTAGTGACGCCTGTTAGTTTTACAGAGACAAATTATAGTTTATGATTTAAACATTCTCACGACAATGATATCTTCTCATGTTCCCATTCGACGGTAAGAACATTCTTTAGTCTGAGAACTAGAGTTTCCCGTTTCCAAAATACTGTCTTATATAAAATTAATCTTTTTTGAATTGTGTATTATCCGCTTTGAAATCGTAGAATGATCATTGATTAAAATTCAAGTATTTTTTAAGCCAGAAATACAAGCTACATTATATTTTCATTTAGAGTAACGTAAAATACAATGTGGAGCATGTTGCTAGTTCAGAGGCATTCGATCTAACAGTGCACTCGAAATCTGTGCCCCCCGTGAACGAATGTTCAATGCAAGAGATCACAATGTGTGCACGGTATTTGGCAGACGAGGAAAGTAACATGGCTCTAATCGAAATAGGAATGATAAGTGGATATGTGCCGATCAGATCAAGTCTAATTGCATTATTAGTAGACCCATTATCAAGTAAGTCCATTAATTCTGTACAGGCTATGATAATCGTTTACAGCCAAAATTATTTAATTCTATAATGAGTGAATGTGAATTTTAAGATGTGATCCTACATGACAACATAGAATGAAAATCAAGAATGACAAAATTGTGTCTGAGGCTTCGTTTCTGGGTTATCAATTGGTAAGAAAACCCTTGAACATGCGTGAAATGTGTCTGACTTCAGACTTTACTATACTACTGACGTCCACTAGTCAGATCATACACAGCGAAATCAGTGGAATAAGTCCCAAGTCAGACACATTTCACAAGTATTATAGACATTTTCTCAATAATTAATAACTCTGAAAAGAGGCCACAAACGCATTTTTATCATTTTTTAATTTTCGTCTTATCTTAGCGCGTAGAGTCACCCCTTAAAATATCTGACACCTGTTTCGAATATCTGATATAAAACTCAAAACTGCAGTTAAATCTAAGCATACGACTGTAAAGAAATCGTATCGAAATCAACTGTATAATGACGTTTGTAGAGGTGAAACGTTTCGAAGAGGATCACGGCGTCGTTACCCTGTATTTCGACAAATTAACCAATGAAAAAGTCTGCGTTTCGTTTCAAGTAGAAAGGGAAGTGATTGTCGATCGTCTCAAACCGGAGAATGTGAAGCTCTATGATTACTATAACCGAGAATTCACGATACTAAAGGTAAATTTAAATGGCACTAAGAAGTATCAGGCTTGGGCAAGTTTTATTTGAAATAAAGTATAAATCTTTTTAAATACAAAATAAAAAATGATTTTACAATGCCCAAGCCTGACAAGTACTACTGCAAATCTTAGAACGACAGGCCTCTAACGAACAGTAAACTTTCAGAGCTACAGTTTTCCAGCAGTTTGTAGCAGCGCAGCAGACTAAAGAAGAAGATTACGATTAAATAGTTACACAAACTATTGAGGTCCATTTTAATTGAAACGAGCTTGTCTAGAATTTATAAATACTCTTGTCTATGTGACTGATTAGGTAAAAAAACTGTTAACTGGCAGTTATCAGTCACTCTTCAGCTTCATTAAATAAAAACCTTTATATTTTCGAAGATAAACTCTATGAATTCACTTGTAATTATTTTAGCGATTAACATCTCGAAATTCTGTTTTATTTCTGCAAGTCTTGCTATATACTCCCCTGATCAATTGAATATACGCAAGAGGTTCTACAATAATCTATTAATAATTTATATAATAGTAGTAATAAATGTACGTACATGCATCCAAATGAGGTAAGTTTGATTAGCTCCATTGTTAGAAATAGAAAGTGATCTAAAAGTCGATTCCGAAGAAGCCTCAAACGATGGAGACAATTTTACGGCCCTTGGCAGAGTTTTTAGAGAATCTCTTCGTTGATCATTCAATGGAAACTTCGGGTAATATGGAAAGGCTGATTCCAGTTTACGAGCAGCCGGATA
The DNA here is from genome assembly GCF_051401765.1 of Calliopsis andreniformis. NCBI lineage: Eukaryota > Metazoa > Arthropoda > Insecta > Hymenoptera > Andrenidae > Calliopsis > Calliopsis andreniformis. The sequence goes on from NC_135063.1 coordinate 8,094,848, forward strand.
AATTACACTATAAAGAGGAAGACGCCATTGCTACCAGTGGACTCCCTGATCTGGCGCCAACTTCTGCGATAGATGAAATATTTCACAGGTATAAACGAATAATGTCTTCTTTACTATGCACAATTTCACTACATGAATAAATATTTAAAAGATACAAACCTTTCCAATAATTTAAGTGTTTAAAGTATTTCAACCATTTTAATCCTTATTTGGTATCGTAGGTGTTATTTAATAATAATTCAACTTCAATTTTTTGGTATGTAAAATATCACTCCATAACTGACGATCACATTAGAAATTCTTTTAAAACACGTTCCCAATCGACGGTTCTGGGATAAGTGTTGTGGGATTCATCACAGTCCCCTTTCTAGAAGACACTGCCTTCCCCACTCCATAGCAAGATCCTCCTGCTTACCATCTCCAAACACTCGCTCTTTTTTCAAACAGTCCCACAACACCCTCTAGTTGGAAGGCCCAGCGTAACCATTAGCCATCGCCCACCAATGGGACTGTTTTGTTTACTTTGACATGCGAAACATAAAAGTTGAAAAGTGTTGTAATCAGAATGTACAAAATAACGAACTCTTCTAGGAAGATCCTGGCGACCGATTAAAGAGCACGACGAACGACGAACAACACTTATCGTGTAAGTGAATGTATTTTACAATCTACACAACAGTTACATGTTACAATCATTATGTTCACAATTACATTTCTTTAATTTAGCTTCAACGAGAGTGAAAGAACCTTGCCCTATATGGCGCCGATAAGTTGCCATCGAATATCAGCGATGTATATTGCTCGACGAGCAGCGCGGTCAAAGTGGCGATCAGAGGATTTCGTACAGTGGATTCGCACGCGTCCCGAATCATTCAACGTGCTTCTAACATTCTGTTCTTCAGAAATTTGAATTGTTCCTGCGCCCCGCTAGATTCCCATACGTACTTACGAACCGTTAAATACAGTATCCCCTCGTTATAAGCTCTATCTCTCATACGCTCGTTTCTTCGACAAAAGTGATCCGTATAAACTGGCCTCGGTAAGGTATCTTCTGTTACAAGTTAGTCTCGATGAGATACGAGCCTAGAGCGAGAGGACACTGTACGCGTCATGACACTACATCGATAATAAACCATCCATCATATCGTTACATACAACACGTACATCATCTTACAATATTTTCTTTTCCCCTTTATTTGTATTTCTTATAAAAAAATATCTTCTTGCAGATGGAAGTTTCGCGTTAATAATGAGCAAGGACGTTGACATTGGTGCCATCAGTGACCACGTACTGATACTGAATGACTCGTTTTACACATGTAAAATGACGATGAACAGCATGGACGAGCCTGCTGAAATAACAGAGGCTCGATCCGTTTGTTCAAATCAAAAGGATAATTAATCCTCTCACTTGAATTTACTTTGAAAGATAGAACGCCGATTCGTATTTTACGAAATTCCAGAGAAGCAGGCGATTAAGGAATTTCATTTTTATCACTCCCAGAGACCTCATCGAAAAATTGGCCTCCCACCTGTGAAAACTTCGACCATATAGATATGCTATTCGCAAACTTCGCGCAGGGTATATACATTATCTTCTTCCTTTTTTTATCTACAAGTATGTTTATCAATTATATAACTAATGGTAAGGATAAGCTAACGGGTGGTACACATATGATAATGTAAAAAAATTATCACCCTCATTGCAAATGAATTTGTTACCAAATAATTTCTCTTTTTAAATATCTCTATCCTCTCTCTTTCTCTCGCACAGTCTCTTTCACACTCTTTTTTTTTTTACTATGGAATCGATGAAATTGTAAATAAAGCAATTATCTTCTTCGACGTAATAGATCGGTCAGCTTACTTTCATCTATAACTGTTTCGACAATGTGAACAACAACACGCAAGAAAGCGGATATATATTGTTTTTTTGTTGCAATTTTATTCATTATCTTCATGTCTGACCTCTACTGAAATAGTTATTACAAATTAAGAATCACCTTTTTTTTTAAACTGTACTACTATTAAATATTATTTTGTTACAGTGGATTTATGAATATTTATTTATTATTACGCCTCCTTCCTTCGTTTTTTATTTATTGTTACGCATTAAGTGTTTGTCAATTAATGCTGACTTGAATTTATAACGAATCGTACGTGTAACTCTACACGGAGCAATGTTGGATAATATTCGCGATTACTTTTTGATTACTCTTACTATCTTACTACGAACACCATCTGTTTTCAGCATTAAATATATCAAATCGTATTATCATTGTCGTCGTCATTATTATCGTCATCGTCATCATCGTTATCATTATCTCTGGAAGTATTATTATATTTATTCACGTTGTAAACAGTAAAATGTTTGCTCGAAATAAATAAAGAACTATTCGTTATTATTCAATAGAAGCTAATCTCGTCGCGACGCTTTGCTAAAGTAAATGCAAAATCTAACTGCATCAGGAATGAAAAGGAACGTTTGAACGTTTATGAATTGGCAGTAGCATTTCTCAGTTCAGTCGGCGCCGTTTGAGATATTTCAAATATCTATATTCAAATATATTATATATGTATATAATATATAATATATATTATACTTATCATTTGTAACAGGTATTTTGTTCTCTGCTTATAGGTATTCGATCATGAAAGGTAGCAATACATTATTCGCGCGAATAAATAATACGATACACATAGATATACTGGAATTTTATCGCGATTCGATTAACTTAAAGAGAAAAGGGGATGAATATGATTAACAATACTTTGTTACATTAGGATTCGTTAGTCGCAGAAATTCGTTTAGTACGCGCTAGAGGTGTATTTGTCGAAGTCATCATATTGTAACGCTTAATCGATTTCTTTTCTTTCGCCAATCATTTTTGCGACCAAAACACACCCGTACAATGCTTATTTTTAACAGTTGCCGAATATTGGAACAGCATTGCCCAGGCAGAACAACATGTTGATCCAATACATATTAAGAATATCAGTAATACATTTGGCAGTAGATACTCGAGGAATAATAAATACACATGTTCTAGGATATAATGACGATATTCCTAACAATTTGAATGAAAGAAATACAATCGTCATTTTAAGGTACTCATAAAATCATTAAATACATCTAGCTCACTACTCTCTCTCTTTCTACATCCTCTATTTCATCTATTTTAAAGTTCGTAAAGCTTTTCGTCTATATTTGAATATATTTCGTGAAAACTTCTAGAAATATTAATCCTTATAAAGCTTTTCTCAACAATTAAACCTTTCTTTTCCTTTCACTTGACCTCCTTATTAATTGCTAACACTTTCTGTCTTTCTAAAGAAACTAATAAAACGAAACTATAAAATAGCGACAGTAAGACAGTTAAATAATATGATAATATACTGCCAATGATCTTATATGGCCAAATGGATTTAGGCCTACTAATATCCAAAGCTGTAGAAAAGATGTATCTATAAAGTCATTATATTTCTTCCACCCAGAATAATAATATTATAAAAAAATATTATGTATAACTATACTACTTAATACAAAAAAATCCAGTGATACAAAAATTCTGATATGTAGTATCAATATGTTTGGAAATTAAATCTCTGTCCGCATATTCTAAATGCAAATTCACTGGTATATTAATAAACACGAATGTACTATAGTTTCATAACTAAGATTCACTTGGAATATATTGTACTGGCCTAGTAGAAAATAATCGATATGGAAAAAACAAAATTAATTGTTATTAAAACAGAAAAATGGATTGTTACTGAAACAGAATAACAATACTATAATGAAAGTACAATCGATATCGATCAATGTAGATCGAAATAAATAGGACCAGTATAAAAACTAACTTTAAAATTACTCGTTCCACCTGGGCAGTAATATGTACTTATATTACTCATGTTCGATTTTGTTGTACCATGTATAATAATATCACTTTCTAACATATGTCAAATGATCAGAAAATGTTTCTAAAGGATATATAGTTATCGAAAATGACAAGAATTAAAGACAGTACGAAATAAAAAATAATTCTGCTTGTGCGCTCCATACAAAAATGAAAGACACATAATATAGGAAAAATTAATGACTATTATATAAAATAACAATATATTAAGACACCAGCTCTATATTAAATTATACGCAGATTTTGTATTTATTACCATTACTAGTAAAGTATAAAGCATTCAATCATTTACTAAAATATTAATTAAATCAGTCAGGTTTACCGCAATACTGGCAAGCATCGGGCATTAGTAGTGTTAAATGTCAACTCAAACCAAGCAGAGTTAAGATATATATATTAATATATATATGTGTGTTATATATATTACTAATATATTGTCCATATATTTTTAGTAATATATTAGTAATATATATGCATGTGCTACTTTATTACACTTTTATAAATATATATATATATATATATATATATATATATTTACTATCTTTAATTATCAGATACTACAATGTAATAAGATCAGACTCTAATGAAATAATAATTGATAAGTTATTTCCATCTTTGTTCAAATTTAATTTATATGTTATTATACACTAAAGCATATCGTATATGTTAAGGATGGATTTAATATAGAGCCTCCTGCCTTTCTTACGCAATTTTAATGAAATTAACGACAGTATTTAACGGATTCGTGTAAAACGATTCGATTTGCCTTTTTCTTTTATTTTAACGTTAATACACTAAAGTGTAATGAAATCAGTCTATACAGATTCCAAACTTATTATCCAATGGACGTTCATAAATGCACATGTTACAAACATCGCCTGACAAATGTCACATTTACTTCGTGACATAAAACGCGTCTATTGGATTCCAATAACGATTGTTGTGATTATCACAATGATCGCCAGTGAAACACAGATGCATCAAAGATTATAGAAGGAACTTACGTGAACATTAGTATTATATTATTCAATATATTTTAGGTGCTGAACGATCGTTAATGGGACCACTAGTTTTTCTTAAGGAAGTGCCCCTTCGAATCTGATCCATGAGAGAGTCCCTAACTTGCAAAGGATCCATAATGGGAACGCGACTACCCATGATACGTCTAACACTTGCCGATTTACTCGACATATTCCCTTGTAGAGTTTGCTGTTGCTGTGCAAGCTTAGCGTTTAAAGTTTCAAGAAAACCAGACGGCGTTTTGGAATTTTTATTTGTCTGCTGTTCAACGGAATGCTTTCTCGCGGATTTAGGACTATTGGCATTATTGCCACTTGTGGCATTATTACCTGTACTGTTAATAAGCTTAGCACTTAAAACCGCCATAAAACTCTGACCAACTCCCCCTGGACCTTGCCCTTGAATATTTACATTCGTGTTGATCGTGGTCATTTGCGTGCTAGCAGATCCACGTTCTTGGGAAGCCGAACGAATCGCTGCGCATGAACGTTCGACGGAAGATCGAGTTACTTGTAACACAGTGTTATGTTGCAATGTAGCAGACGAGCTGTTATGCGACTGCGTCTGCCCCGTAGCCTTACGCAAGAGGGAAGGGCTAGCAGGGGTGTGACGCAGTTCTGTAAGGGTCCTTACTGTTTCCGACACGGAGACAGATCTGCAATACGAAATATATATTGCATTAAGACAATGTTCTGGGTGTCGCTTAAGGGGTTTTCGTTTCAGTAGGAGTTAAAAAGAATTATCTCCTACCGCTGAGGAGTAGGGCTGGCTGTGGGCGAAGAGCCTTCTAATAAAAATGCTGGCGGTGGAGGAAGGTTTTCAGCCTCGTCGCAAGTATTATCGGTACGCTCCTCATTAGAACCAGACGAAGGAGTATTGAATGTGGCAGTTATGATAGTAGACGTGCGTCTTGTCGGCGGAGGAGGTTTGCTTGCTTGTTGCATAGATCCTCTACGAACCGTCAATGTGGACGCAGCACCAGGTACATTCCAAGCATTCTCATTCTGATTCTGAAGCGAATGAGAATGCGGTATGGTAGTTTGACTACCGTATCCACTACTAGATTCAACGCTAGATTCTGACGTTTGACTTCCACCATCTTTTTCTGCACCTTCAGTCTGTAATTATTCATTAATATAAATGTTCGCAACAGTAAACTTTCCGATAATACTGTAAAATAGGGTCCCCATGTTTTTTTTTTAAATTGGGATATTTCTAAATTTCTACTTAAAAAACCTGGGACATTTTGTAAAAAAATGGGACACGTTATAAATTAAGAAAATGAACTACTATAAAAACATTTAAGATGTACCTTCTCAGCCCCCGGCGCTGTTAATGATGCGGGTGGTGGAGGCAACGGCAGCTGCATCTCCTGAGCACGGCTTGCGGCTAGATTTGCTAATTCGTGCATGTTCACATACATTGGTTGCTGAAGTTGATGTGTTGCTAACTCTGTATCAGATCACATCATCACACATTACATCTTAAACATTAAAATAATCACCGAAAGTATAATACATACCTTTCGCTAAATGTGCTGGAAGCGGTAATTTGGGTTTGCCTCGAGGACTTCCAGGAGGTTCATTCTTCACTGGAACTGTCGGCCGTTCTAAACTAGAACATCTATTCGGTATAGGAGGACGATTACTACCATTACTTCTACGCAACTGTACTCTAGACCCTTGTTGATTCGAGGAAGAACATGAAGAGGAAGAAGAAACTGGAGAAGCGGGTTGACTATGGCAACAGCCACTATTGTCTGGAGCTTGGAATGTGTAAACGCTGAGTGCTGGTCTTTGATGTCCTTTTTCATAAGCTAAAATAAATGATAATAAGATATTAAAGAGAATGAATGACATCATTCTTAATACAACACGAGTAGTAATATCCTTACCAGAAGAGATCGTATGAGGTCGTTCGTTGATCGTATTCTGATTTTGTCTGTCATACTGAACTGATGTTTCCTGTAAGTCAGGCCAAGTAGCAGTGGTTACAGGTCTTGTTGTAGTACTACCAGTATTTTGATTATTTTGAGAAGACACATTCGATACCTACGACAACACAGTTCAACTTCAGCTACACGACAGACACATTCATATTCGGGAAGTAAAAAATTCTATTTGTTGTTGAAAGTGAAAAGAAAGTGATAAAATGCTATAGCAAGCAGCTAATTTCTATCACGACCTTACCTGATGTTCGGAAATAGGTTGCGTATACAGTGTATCCTGAGAAGTGAAGCCTGAATCACGGGAACTACCATTTGCCAAGTGGCGCAGAGTCATCATACCACTGATGCTGGAGGGCCTGACACCGACAGGCTACAACGAGTACAACATCGACTACCACATACACTAAAGCAGATGCCGAACGGCAATCATGCTGTAATCTACAAGCAACTATTTCACATGGTGTACGGCTGGTGCGTAAATAATAAAATCTAATGTGCCATGCATTATGACGGCTAACATTCTGAGTACAATGACTAGCCAGACAGAAAAGAAATTTAATATCATCTTTGCGTGTTTATGAAATTTTCACCTGGGAAAGTGATCTATGCCAAGGATGTCCAGATGGGCTCGGATGACTTTTGCAAGAACCGCTGCTGCTACTAGTTAATGAACTGATCGAACACATCGAACTTTTCCTTGATCCAAGAGACAAAGAAGGACTGGAAGGAGGCGTAGCGAGTGACCATTGTGTAACATCGCAACCTTTTATATCCGTTATTACTTGTTCAGACGCAGGTGGTAGATGATGCGGGGAAGCTGCATGTCGTTGCAACTGATCAGAAACTTCTTGTAGGTGCGTCAGTTCCATTAGCATTGCAATTTCCTCATCCTACGTGTTTTGTAGATATTGTTAAAGCTATCATTTAAAAGTTATATGGTTTGATTATTACAATCATTTTACTAACAAGTACTGGCTTCAAAAATCTGGCAAGAAGACAAAATCTGCCTCTTTCCTCAAGCAGGGCTGCGCGAACGGCTCTTCTTTCTGTTTCTTCTAAACTTAAGCGTTTTTCTTGAACAACGGCCGCAGACGATTCTAGCATACGGGTTAATTCAACATCTCCTAATGCAGATCCATGACATTGCACTTGTGCTTGTACATGTAGATGTTGTCCCTTACGAGCCTTTTTCTTTTGTAATCGTAATGTATCAGTAGATCGTTTTTTTAATTCTGCTCTCGCTTTTTTGTATTCTGAAATTAATACAATTTTATACATAGTAATTTTATACATAGAATTATACACAGAAATAATATATTCTATTTACCTTTGGCATGTTCCTTATCTAAATTTATTAAAGATTTTTTCCAATCTTCTAATTTTTCTTGAAGAGGCAACACTAAGCAATCCATAATAGCACTAACAGAAAAATGTATAAGTAGAAATATAATTAATAAAAAATAAGTGCAGATAACATAAAATAGAAAGATAATTACCTGGTAAAGGATTTCATACGTGTTTCAACTGCTTTGTGTCTAAGACATATCCGAGTTAAAGCAGTTCCAATTTCTTTTGTTGCACCTTGATTTAAGCATTATTCAATTTTAGTTATTTCTATAGTACTATGTAAATATTTAAACATTCAAACAAACTAATGGAAATATTATACAGAAAAGTAACTCAAGTGGAATCATTTGTAATTACCTCTTGCATTAGTTGCAGCATCAGCAATTTTTTGAAATGTTTCAAGATATGCAGAAACAGCTAAAATAGCAGCCCTAAAGAAAGATAGAAATAATGATATAATTACAATAATTTAAACATACATTTTTAATAAATTAAAAGTTTTAGTTCAATTATTTTTTTTTTCTCTTTTAAATAGTTAATATTACTATATAATCTACTAATAAAATAAGTACAAACGTGCTACAAGTGAAACAATTATTACCTTAAACATGAATGTAATTTTGTTGCTTTTGAAATTAAGTCTTCCCATAATGGTGCTCCATTCTAAAAATAAAAATTTCTTAATTTACAGTTCTACTTCTGCAGCTGTTGATTTTGTAAATCATGTAAATATCATTGCTTTGTTCCGATATTTTTTATTATTTCTTTTAACTATAAGTTATAATATAAATTCATAGAAATAAAACAGTATTATAGATACAGTATTATAGATACTGTTTTATTATTATTATAGATAGATAAGAATATTATCATATACGCCTACCTATTTTTTCCATTACATATTTCCACAACGTAGTTATGAAATTGAATACTTTTATAACTGTTGTGTTAACATGACATAAAAACACTTGCATATAAATCATTACAAACAATGTTTAATCTTTGTAATTTCTTAACATTACATATTAAAACCCTTTAATGTTACATATTTTAAAGCAAAGAAAAATTTTCCTAATAATTAACGGTCTATCTTATTTTTAAACTTAATTATATCTTCTTATAACTGAAATAAAATATTTTTTATTTACACTATTAAATATTTTATTCAAGTCAATTTATTTGGAATACATGTACATGTATTTCTACTACATAGTCATTTATAATTATGTTTTTCTTATAAATTAAGTTGAGAAAACTTTCATTTGTGAAAACAAGTAGATAAATAATATTAATAAAGATAAAATTTTCCAAATATAGTATAAAAACTTTGGTATGTATTTTTGAAGTATCACACACTTAAAGATAAAAAATTATTTCAAATCTGTATCTCAAATAAATAAAGTTATGACTAATATGCTCACACAAGTTCAAAACCAAGATTAGTTAAAATTAGAAGTACAAATATTTGGTAGACTAAAACTTAATGACGAATCTGTTTTAAGTTTCACACTGTGGTGTCAAGGATCTAAACCAGAGCTAGAGCTAGTTTATTAGTTAAAGTGCAGATACCAAGAACATGCAACTGATTCTGAATTGTACATGAACTTTTAAATATGATTTTCAATTTGAACAAACTTCCATCATAAAAATATAAGTTTGTTTATGTTTTTCTATATAATACCTAACATTTGCAATTCATCCACCATTCTAAAATATTAAACTAACATACACTACAATTACATATTACAAACATTCAAATAAAATCACATTACTCATTAAATTCCTCCATCACAACTTGAAATACTATTTTATCCGCGTCGATACGAACTTCAGCAACACCCGTTACTCAAAACAACGTTAAAAACGTTTTCTTCCTCAACATCACCTAACATCCTCTGACATGCAAAAACGAAACAAACATTTCGACGCTCTAAAAACATGTAAATTAGCTCTTGCCCTCGTTCTATGGTATTAAAGTATCTCAATGGTTTCGTAGAACAGCTCTCGGAACGGGGGCATCGTTAACAAAGTTTACAAGTGCAACAAGGGGAGCGAGGGAACAAAAGAAAGGGAAAACCGCACGATATTTTCAGCAAAGTGCGTGGGGAACAGTTAAACAGCGTCAACAAGATATGCATCGACAACGCGCCTTCGCCTGCATCGTAAATTGTGCAACGGTATAAAGGCATACAAAAAACAATGAACAGGAAGAAAACGCGGTCGAATCACAGGTTCGGTTAACGTATCGGGCACCAAACGGCGTCGCGGTATTACTTACCTTCATGTCAGTGATAATCTGTTGAAAGAGGCCACCCAGAGCACTGCACTCTCTCTCAATTGTTGCATCCATCTTTGACTACTCGAAATTGTTTTGTCACTTGGCCTCGATAAAGTTCTTCCGCATCGGCAGATCGTGGAAACGTTTCACTTCTTGTCATCCGTATGGACGGGTACAGAATAATTTCCCTGGGAGCATCGGCGATACGTGTAACTCGCCATTTTCGTGCACGATAATAGACGACACTTTCGAGTCACACACGGAGGAAGGCAAACACGGCCAGATCTATCCTTACGCGTGAACTCTGCCCCCGTGCACGCCAGGATCGTTTTTAGACAGGCTGATTGGCAAGCGAAGGAAAGACAGTCAATGGTACGCGGGGCAATCGCGGCGACCCGAGAGAATCGTAAACACCGATCAGCTTCGCGTAAAAGGATTGTAAACACTAAGGACGGGGGCTTCGAAACAACGCACTCATCGCGACGATCAAGTATGGCTCGCGTCTGCGTCGATTCTGTTTTCGTATAGTAATATCCGAGTATCCGTGGGTGCCCCCCTACGGCGACCCCGTTCCAGAACTTCAAATTGAGGATTCGGGGTATATCTAATCGTTACTCAGGCTAAGGGTTCTCTCTTTCTCTCTCTCTCTTTCTTTCTCTACCCCTTTGACGATCACTTCCGGAGTGTCGACTGTTGAAAGAGGACATCCTGCATCGTCGCTCGCTTCTTCTGATTGGTTATTCGACGCACGGCTATGGGGAAATATGTTTGCTAGGTTGCGATACTCGACCTATCTAATGCAATGGCGTGAAGATAGCGTTGGGATAGGATTGAGAGGGAATTTTCAAAGAAATAGAGTAAAATGGTATGAATTAGGAATGAAATACCCTGTGCCTGATTATGTGAACTTTAGCTAAGTTTCGTTCGAGTCACCATCATGCAGCATTCCAGTTACATAAATGAACGAATAATAATTATAGTCTTAAGCGTTTGGAAATGTTACTTAAAGAAAATATAAACGATTTGTAATGTGTTTGGAAACATTGAATGGAAACAGTTCGTATTTATACTATTTTTAGAAGAATAGATTGAATTTCCTTTATTTTTAGTATATATTTATGATATTTAAAGTTCTTTACGTTCCTGTATAATATTATACTACATATACAATATAATATTATGTAATTGAATCTCAATGCATCATAACTATGGAGTATATTTCTCGAAATTAAGCCCAATACCTATTCAAACTGATTCGGATTTCAAATATTCCCGGAACTATTTAATTTTAGCTCCTACCACTTGTAGCGTTGCAACAAGGTAAGAAGGAATAGTAGGTGGTAGTTTTACTGTATACTTTGTTCATGCTGTTACTAATCTTTGAAAAAGCTCTTTCCTCAGATTATTCGAAAAGTATTAGAAGCAAAAGAAGACATTCAAGAAAACTAGCCATGGATCTTGAAATGAAACATGATGAATCTTTCTGTAATATATTGCTGAAATATCTTGGAAATTTAATTGAAATATCTCCTAATATTTTTAAATTCGTTGCTGTTGCCGGCTTCATCGCAGTTGTTTCTTATATGTTCTACTCTATTCATGGTAGATATTATATTTTCAAATTTTAAATTTCTTCCCACAGACTCTATATTCGTTACACTTTTATCAATTAAATAATCATGAATCTTATTTTTATGTTTAAAATATACTATAACTGTAGTTTAATACATTCTAAATTTTATACTTTTTTAACCGACTTACAGAACAGCGTTTCAAAAAACTTACGCTCGAAACAAAACACAATGTAATAGGAATGCAAGATATTAAAAATTATAATCGCGCGTTTATTCGACATCGAAGCATAATTAGTCATAAAGAAATGTTGCGTAATTTGGAATACGCGGCTGAAGTAAAGGAGTTTTTGATTTTAGGATAATATATTACATGATAATGTTCTTATATTATTATTTTGTCTTTTGATATATTTAGAAAATATTTGTATATTTTTAGAAATGTTATGACAAGTTTTATGCACTGAAATGCATTGACATAATAGTTTATTGTCCACAATTACTGAATGTGCAGTCTCCTCTTAATGGAGTAACACCTTTCCACCGTATTTGTTTTCATGGTGGTGCACATTTGGTAGCATTTGCCTTAGCAAAAGGTACATACATACATATTCTACATTATTTTCTAATATATGCATATTAATCTATATGTATGTATTAAATAAGTATAGGTGCAGATCCTTTTATCACTACAATAACAGGAGAAAATGCATTATGTATGGCTGTTTATTATTTCCTTAATAATCCAAAAGAATATGATTTTTCATTTCTTAACACTCTCAAAACCTCAGGTTGGCCATAACAAAAACAATATTTCATAATTATAATTTCAATAGTCATCATTTTATGTATAATATTGTTTCTCTTTTGTGTAGGATGCCCATTTGGCCTTAGAAATAAATGGTACAATGTATTACTAAAAATGGCGCATCATAATAATAACATAAAACTAATGCAATGGTTAATTTTACATAAAAATGTTTCACCTCATAAAATCTCAAGATGCTTATCTATGCCACCAATATTGAAGAATTACAAGTTTAATTAATAAATTAAATATATTTTTTAATTATATTTTTAATGTATAGGATTTATTTTTAATGTATAATATAGCTTTTTATATATTAATTGTATAAGATTTGTGTACTAGATAAAATGTAAATTAAAATAGCAATTATAATTATTGTAATTACTATTATATTATAATAACTAAGTTGTCTGAAGTATTGTAATGAGATAACTTTGTTAACATCAATTTTTATTATATCTAAAGATCATAATAAAATAATAATTAAAATTAAAATGTTGTCTTATGTTGTTGAAAACGAAATACTATATCGTTCTACAAATATCAAGAGCCTCTTATGACGTGTAAAGATGTGTCAAATGTCGACTGGAAATGACGACTATGAAAGTTTTATTTACATTGATAAGAAAAATATCTATTCTTTGAATATAAATTATTACATAATGCAGCTCGTAATCGATTTACGAAAACATTGACGTACGAAGTATAATGCATAATAAGCAGCATTATTTCCTGGAACTGTCGTCAAAACGGAAGGTTAAAAGTTGAGTAATTTATTATACAATGGCAAACACTGGACTATTAGTTTTAACAAATCCAACGAAAGTGTCAAAATTGTTACCAATTATTAAGAAACATGTATTAAAAACATTATACATTCAGTATTTTCCAGAGAAAAATACTTTTCTGTCAGGAAATTACACGTTTACGAAATCTCAATGGAGAACAACGCGGTACGCTCAAACCATTTCCAATATTTACATTAACACGTCTGCAATATCCTCACGACTTGATGTCCGAGTTCTACTTACGAGTATAAAAAATCCTGCCCTATCGATAATTAATACTAAAAAGCCTGTAGAAGTTGTAATTTTTGATCAAATCTATAGTAAAAAGGAAGCTGATACATTTATACAAGACTGTTTAGCTAATACTTCTATGGGCTGTAATTTTGTTACTCTTAATGATGATCAAAAGGTGGAGAAAATGGATGATACAATGCCTTGTGTAGAAGAAGAAAAAATTTACAAAAATGTAGTGCTTGGTGGTACATTTGATCGTATACATAACGGTCATAAAATATTTCTAAGCGAAGCTGTGCTACGTTGCACAGAAAAACTTACAGTTGGAGTGACTGATACAAATATGTTACATGGTAAGATTTTGATTAAATACAAAAACTATTAATATATTACTTAAATTCTAATTAAATTTGTAGGAAAACTATTATGGGAATTGATAGAACCTTGTTCTAATAGAATTCAGAATATTATAGATTTTCTAGAAGATATAGATTCCACATTAGAATACAATGTTGTTCCAATAAATGACATGTATGGTCCAACCAAGGATGATCCAACATTTGAAATGATAGTAGTTAGTGAAGAAACAAAACGTGGTGGTATTAAAATAAATGAAGTACGCAAGGAAAGGAACCTGAGTCAATTAGATATTCATGTTGTGAAATTGGTGACAGATGAGAATCATAGAGAACATGAAGAAAGTAAAATTAGTTCTAGCAATAGCAGAATACGATTATTAGGAACACGACTTCGAGCACCTGTACGTGTTTGCTATCTAAATATTTATTCAATGAAGAAGTTATAATTTTTTTGTTCTTCTAGAGAATTAATGATAAACCATTAAGGCCTTACATTATTGGTTTAACTGGTGGTATAGCAAGTGGAAAGTCATCAGTAGCTAATAAATTGGAAAAATTAGGTGCAGGTCTTGTAAACTGTGATAAAATAGCTCATGATTTGTATCTACCTGGTAACACTTGTTTTGATGTAATACTTAAACACTTTGGACCAACTATCTTGAGATCTGATGGATTTATTGATAGAAAAGCCCTTGGAAATATAGTGTTTCATGATAATGTAAATTTATGTTATTTCACACTATTCTTACAGCTATACATTGTTTTTATCTTTTATTTTGTATATAAAAATATCAATTTATTTTTAGACACAGTTACAAAGGTTAAATGAACTTGTTTGGCCTCTGATATTGGATGAAACAAAAAAACAAATAAATGATCTTTATGCTAAAGGATTTGATATAATTGTAATGGAGGCAGCTGTTTTAATTCAAGCTAAGTGGCAAAATGCATGCCACGAAATTTGGACTTGCATCATTCCACAAGAAGAAGTAAGTCTATAAGAATAACTGTGATTTCTTACATTTAGTAAAGTATAGTGAAGTTACTAAATATAATAACATGCAATTCTTAGGCTGTAAAACGAGTAACAGAAAGAAATGGATTAACTGAAGATGAAGCAAAATTAAGAATTCAAGTTCAACCAACTAATGTAGAACAAGTTAATGAAGCTACTGTTGTTATATGTACTCTGTGGAGTCATAATGTTACTGAGGAACAAGTGCAAAAAGCATGGAATGAATTAATGACATTTTTAAATAAACAATAATAATTGTATATTATCAGTAATATTTAATTAAACCATGATTCTAGTTATATTCTTTATATAACATTGAATGAATTATAAGTATGTATATAATTATATATGCACTGTAAATTACTTGTTTGTTAAAAGTCAATGTTATTAAGCATTTTTTTTTAAATGCATAGTAATTATATAATTTCGTTTTCCACTTATAGTGTATATATATAAATTTATTACAAAAATGTTCAATATATATCAAATAAAAATAAGAAAGATGGGGTAAAAAGAAGCAATTAGTTAATGTTTTTAATAAAATGTTAATCTTTTAATTCTGGTATGTAATATATCGTTTATAATACTGTTAAAATTTTATATATCATATAGAATTAAATTATATTACTTACTAAATAATATATTATCGCTTAAAATATTTTTTTCTTCTTGATCTATATAATTATGCATTTTAGTAACTATTGTGCTAATAAACGAAGAAAAGTCAGATTTAAGTTTATTTCCACCACTTTCTATATTACATTTTACATGAGATACATTCACAAATGTTGAAGCTATAATAATAAAAGAATAAAAGTATATATTTAAACTAAGTATTAAGAATACTAAATATTTTAAACACATAATTAATACTTACAAATACTTTTTGATATTTCTGGATTTTTTTTCTCGGGATCATAACAAAATATTACACATTTATCTGGACCCAACTTTGTTTGATTAATAAAATAATCATATGCTTGTTGAATTTCCTTTAAACAATCGTTTGATTTTTCACTGTATACAAGTATTACACCATGTAAATCTTTCCTTATAGCTGGCCAACAATTTTCGAATCTAAAAGATTTACAATTAAGTATGTTCCATCTTTTTCATTGTTTTTAGATAAATAAAATATCAATATATACTTGTGATCCCCACTACAATCCCATAACTGAATATCTTTCCTGATATTTTTGTTATTTAAATTTATATTTTGTACTTCGAATTCTAGTATGCGAACACCATGAGTTGGATAATAATCGTAAGGTATTTCAGTAGCATCGGCCAGAAAATTTGATATCGTCGTTTTACCACTCTAAAACATAGTCCTATATAAGGCCCTTTAAATATGAGAATTTAATTTAAAAAATGTATCTATATATTTTAATTCCAAACTTATATAAATAATGAACAATGAACATTTGTACTCCACTATACCTTCACATGTAAAACATTACCTTAACAGGTCCTATAACTACTATTTTTAATGGTTGCATATTTCTACTGTACTTCAGCTTTATATAAGCGTCTTACTACTGACTTGAATGTTTAGAAACTTGTTACTATAACAACCACTTACTCACTTCTATAGTCTTTGTAGTAAGGTACAAACACTGTAGATACAAGTATGAGTATAGAATGAAATTAATATGGAAAGCTAGGTAATAGAAAGAGCATAATGTGTGTAAGAGTAAAATTTTTTTAATAACACTTTTATTAAGACGGATATGTGTAAGTTGTGATCACTTGTGACACTGACCAATTTAAGTTTATATTAGGTTTAGCAGGATAATAGTAAAATAATTTCATAATATTCAAGGTATAATAATTAAGTCTAAAGATCGATTTATTGTAAATACAAATTAAATACATATATAAAAACATACAGTTGTTTTCATAAAAGAAATACAATGATCATGCTGATATAGTGTATCTGTTATAATATTTATGATTCTGTTTTTATTAGTATTATAACACAGAAGTCTTTAAAGAGAATACTTTTGTAAACCTTGTAAATGTAAGATGGTCAATATCATACATTAAGATAATTAAGATCATACATTTTATGTATGTCTAAATTAATTCTATGTATTCGTAAGCATATTTTGAGAAATTGTCATAATATTACTATATTTTCAGAATATTTTTGCAACACTGGAATAATCAATTTCGTAATTAAATCATGAATTAATGTCAAATTCAATTTAATTAAAATTAATAACGAGATTTTAGTGTCGTAATTTACAAATTATAATCATTATATCCATAAATAACTTTTTCAAATCATTGCTTCTTCCTGCATCATTGGTTTAGTTTCATCTGGATAAGTCAAACCATACAAAGCTAAAAGCGCAGATTTTGCAGCGATTTTCTTGGCATCTTTCTTATTTTTCGCTGTAATATGATATATATAAATATTTGATAAAGTATTTATGAACATGTAAAATTAATTAGAAATTAGTATTTCTAGAAAAAATGTATTGTTACCTGTTCCTGTGTATTCAATACCATCAATATCTACAGCAAGAGTAAACATTGTGTTAGGTGGATTACCAACACGGTTTAATTCTACATATGTTAAGCCTGGTCTCATTTGATTCAATAACATTACAGGATGTATATTTGTAGCATTTGGTGGGAGTTCTTTTTGAACTGGAGTTTTCTGAACATTAGGGATCTCTCTTTTAATTCCTTTAACAGGTGATGGTAATCCTGGTCTTGGAACTGGAACTGATGTTCCTTGATTGTGCCATTCAAGGAAAAGTTTATACAATGCAAAACTAGCTAAAGAACTCCATGGAATTTCATCACTTTCGTCTGGAGTAGTATCCATTGGTGTTCCAGTTTCTTCTGGAGCTTCAGTATTAGATGACTCTATGGATTGATTTGCTTGTCCGTCTGTTTCAGCATCAATACGTGCTTTCATAGACGCTGATGTCATTTTTTCAAGTAATAGCGCTTTCAATGCATTCTCAGCAGCATTTTGTCGTGCAAGTGGTTTAGATAATCCTTGTCCAACATATGTTTTACCATCAAGCTATTTTGATTTAAATTATATTAGTAATTATTTAACAATACTTATGTCCTGTTAAAAAAATATATATAATATGTATTATATTAAATACCTCAGCATGCACAAGGTAAAGAGAATTTGGCATTCCTTGAGTTTCAGGAAATGTGAATTGCACTCCAGCTTTCATTTCATTTAATACCATAATTGCATTTTTTGGTTGTAAAGTTTTCCTTAAGCGTTGGTTTAACCGTAATCGCTTCAGTCTCTTATTTACTTTAACTAAATCCACAAATTTTGTTAAATTTATGGAACTACAGATTAATTTATCAATTTGATTTTATATTAAATCAGAAAGTAACTCTTTACAATGATTATTAAAAGTGCTGCAGCTCAACAGAAATTTTCTGGAGCACATAGCATTTGTTTTAATCTTCAAATTTGCGCAGTGAATTATCATCATTTTAATATTAATTATTAATAATACTATCACTCATAACTATTTCAAAAACCATTTTTCCCAATTTTGTAATAATTTGTTATAGTAATATTAGAAATTTGATACAAGAATATAATATACTTTTTAAAGGAATTTTTTTACTTAATTTTAAGAAAATACAATAATAAAAGAATATATAATTAATGAAATAAGAATACTTACATCCAGGTGCTTTGCGTCTCCACTTTGGTTGTGGTTCTTGCATTTCAACATCACCTTGGTCAGACATTTCTTTATCATTTTTTACTTCAGCAGTATTATTATTTGCTGGTGGTATAGGAGTAGAAGTAGCTATTATAGAAGGTGGTGGAATAGGGACTGGTGTTTGAGGAGATGGAACAGGATTATTCTGAACAGGTGGTGCAGATTGTGGTTGACTATGAGATGTTTGTTTCAAAATTGGCTTCAATCGTTGAGGTTGAGGTTGAGTTTGGGGTTGAGGCTGAGATTGTGGTTGTGATTGCGGTTGAGCTTGAGCTTGGGAAACAGGTTGAGATTGAAGTTGAGGTTGAACTTGGGGAGAATTCATAGCAGGTTGTTGAACTTGTTTAATTTGTTGTTGAGTTGGTGGTTGTTGCTGTGGTTGTTGTTGTTGTGGTTGTTGTTGTTGCTGCTGCTGCTGTTGTGGTTGTTGCTGTTGTTGAGGTTTCCCTTGTTGCATGGTCCTTGACATTTGTTGTTGCATTTGCTGTTGTTGCTGTTGTGGTTTAAATTGCGAATTTTGTGCATTTCCTTGCTTGTAATTGCCTTGCTGATT
Source organism: Calliopsis andreniformis (assembly GCF_051401765.1). Lineage (NCBI taxonomy): Eukaryota > Metazoa > Arthropoda > Insecta > Hymenoptera > Andrenidae > Calliopsis > Calliopsis andreniformis. The sequence goes on from NC_135063.1 coordinate 8,114,402, forward strand.
ACCAGGTTGTGAGCCTTGATACCCTCCTTGTTGGTTGTACTGTAAAAACAGGGTGGGTCGCCGCTACACAAGGAACCTCTACGGTTGTGCTATCCCACCAAGGTCTAGCATCGTATATGCACTCAGAAGCAGTCTAATGCTACCCCCATAACTGATGCCAAGTTTTCCTTATAGCCAATATTTTTTTTACTTATAACTGAGCCGAGGTTATACATAGTTGAAAATATAAAAGAATATGTACAACAGTGCATAAAAAACAATTTAAAATTGAATTTGAAGATTATTTCCTATGTAACTTACATCAGATTTATATAGCTGTATATAATATTTGGAAAAAAGAAGAACATTTTTTATTATAGACAAAGTAAGAATCTAAAATAATAAGTTTTATTCTAGTTATCAAATTTTAAAAATATTATGAAAAATAAAATAAATTCCTATTTTATTGGGTATGCAGTGACTGGTCAGAATTATAAACATCATTGTAATTTTCATGTTTTAAACATCAGTTCAGTATGTTATCAAAAATATGGCCTATGGTAGGCTATGCTATGTGGGTAACTGACGAACTAGTCCCTGGCTGAATAGACCTCCTCGGTATTGTTGTATAGCTACTAGTTCCTGCATTGCAGGGGAGGGGAAAGTAGGGACCACTAATTAGTACATGCAAATGGATGAAACATTGGAAACAACAAATGGAATAACTACATAGTTTCATTATATGGAATAAGATATTGTTCAAAATCTTTTCCATTTCTTTTTTTCTTCTTTCTTTAATGTTAATATCATTAATAAGAAAACAAAAAAGAAAAAAAAATAGTCGCAATTAATTATTTTAAAGACAAATATTGAAAAGTCATTATTATTATAAAATCAGCAAAGAAATAATGAAAATTGAACTTTTACACCTACAAAGTGTATTTGTATAAATAAATAACTATAAAGTAACATCTTATGTTAAAGAAAACTTTAAAATGAAAATATTTTTATCATAGAAATGTTTAATTCTAGAGTGTTACATGCTTCCATAAACACTCTAATATGTGCAATTATATTGTATACCAAAAGAAATATGTAATTAGTTAATACCTTATTAAAATATATACATATGCTCATATATATGAAACACTTTGTAATAGGCTTCTGGTATACATACCAAATGATATTGTAATATAAGAATGAATCTTTAATATATTTTGGTATACGTACCAGAATATTACCAAAAAATGCTTCCACTATTTGCACTTGTATACTGGAATCTTTTCTGTATCTATATATGTATATTTATTGAACATATATTATATAATAAAAACACTAATATTTATGTAACAATTACATCTGATGTTACAAGAAACATTGCAAAGTATGCAGCAAGTAACAAATTTATAATTTATGAATTTGTTACTATTTGTTTAATAATACTTATAACTTCTTTGTTATATAATTGAGAAACTGAAATCTTTCTCATATATTACTGAGAAACAGTTTGTTCTGAAATACCTGGTCTATAAAATACTGAATAAATGAATATATTAGATTAAAATTCTATTAGTGTTTTATTAATGTTAGCAATGCATTTAAAACATATTGAAATGTTTATATATTACTGATGAATGAAAGTATTGTAATTGTTTTTTCATTAATAGATTTAACGCTCACACATTTTTTGGTACACAAGCTTATATACCTATATGAATTTGGACACATGTAAAATAATTTTGTATATTGGAATAAAGAAGCTACTATGTATTTAAATACTTTGTATCTAATTGCAACTACAAGAATTACTGATACAAAACTACAGTTGTTTCCCAATATGTGTCTAAATCACTGATAAAATATTATTGCATTAAAACTGTTGTTAGAACAAGGAAACTTACAGTGTTTTGACCTGGGTAGCCTACATTTGGATTATTTTGGTTTCTTGCTGAAAATATAAATAAAGAAATTATTAACATTAAATAGTAAATTAAATACACATGAAGAAGTTCATGTATCATAGGGTCAAAGACATTTAAGATAAATAAATTTATGTATTTGATAAGTATATTTTACGAAATAAATAAAAAAATGATTGCATATAAAAATTAAAGAAACTTATAAAATTATTCTAAAATATGGTATTCGCGATATATTTATGAAATTATTCTTTTTCTAGTTGGTATTTAATTTAATTGTGTCGAAATGATATCTATTTGAGGACGCCATTCTTCATAAGCCGGTATATATAATATTGATTATTTTTCTATGGGAGTTATGTACACATCCGTAAATATAAGACATATGTTTTTTTTATAAAATGTGACAAACTTTAAAATCCAACTTTCAATTTAAAGGCATTTAAAGTAACTTACCATTGGCATAGCCTTGATTTTGTCTACTTCTCGTATACATATTGATCGTTATCTTTTAGTTAAATCACTTTGGATAGAAATAACTTTAAAATATCAAAGCGCATACAGTACTCTTCTGTATTACACTTAACTTTAAAATATACAATGTTCTTGTTTTTACTAAACCACGGATACGACTTCAGTCTACTGTGTTCACAAAAATGAGAAGCGGATTAGCTAGCCGGATTACTTTCTCGTTACAAAGAAGAAGGAAATGACGTTGTTTATCGTTGTCGGAAGTGGAAGATCTACCATATTGGTCATCCAGCGCATGCTTTGTGTACGATTCATGGCCAAAACTCGAAATGTTACTACATAATTAAATTACAATTATCTTCTTTATAGTCTTTCAAAAAGAGGAATAATAATTATATCTTGTCATTCTAAAAACATACCAAAGGATTTTTACATTTTATAATTTCAGTTTTACTATTTATACATACTCTTTTGAAATGATTAAATTAAATTATAAAAGATATTATTATTAATTTATTATAGCTGAAATATTTTTTGCAACAAATAAATATTTGAAATAAATACAAACAATGATATAACACGATTTTAATCAAATGAATTCAAATAATTATACAGGATGTTCCAAAATATGTCGGCGTAACTTTTAGGATGAATTCAGTACAAAAATAACAAAAGTTTCATATGAGCGTATACCTGAATAAGATTTAGCTAATACTTGACTGTTTTGAACGGATAAGGTCTATGATACAACATTTAGAAGACTGTATTAAATTGAAGTCGAAAGTTAATCAACTGTATTAATGCAAAAATAGTTGAGATCACATGTTTTGAAACATCCTGTATAAAATAAATAATCAAGTATACAATTGTTCCTTTTGTATAGTTACTATAAATGCTATGTATTATTTAAAACAATAATTTATATCCGTACTGTCGCAAATATGATGTATAAACATTTGATCATCAGTAGTAAAAATTGATACAATGATAATAAAAATAAATAAAAAAAGATATCATTTCACAATTTACTACTTAAATATAGTTTATATAGGTCTATTTATAAGGCCCGAAATTCATAAAACTATAGGACTTTGAATGAAGGAATTTATATTAGTTGTTTGTTTATAGCAATAATCATAGCAACATATTTTACAGGATTTAATTATTTGCTATCTTAATAAAATTGCGTTACAATACAAGCTTAAAGTAATCCTTCCATTTCTTGCATAAACTGCATGTAAGCATCATCTTTAGTTTTAGGTTGAGTCGTTCGTAATGGTTGTGCTTCTGGTATTCTTTCTGTGAGCCTAGATAAAGTACTTGGTTTCTTCTTGTCGTCTCTCTTCACACGAAGAGAAGTAGGCAAGAATCTCGTCACATCAGCAGCCAAATTTCTAATTTGCGGTTTTGCTTCAATAGTTGTAGTACTTTTTCCATCTTTATCCTTCCTATTAATCAGCTGTGGTGCAGCAGAAAGAACATTGGGAGTTTTGGGTTGTGGTCCTGCTCCAGTCTGTGTTTGCATTTGAGGATTTCCTATATTTGTCATATTTGATAGATTTGGCATTTGCATCTGTGGAGGAGGCATTCTAGGCATACTTGGTGGACCAGGTCTCAACATTCTTGGCATCCCTGGTGGAGGGCCTAAATAGCGATTAAAGTTTTTGTAAAAGAGCAGATTTAATGATAAAGATGTTACTAACGTATATATTATATTATTCTTACCAGGAGGTAATCGAAGTCCAATACGAGGTGGTGGAGGAGGAGGCATTCTCAAATGTAATGGTGGGGGTGGTGGTCTATACATTAAAGGATGAGGTGGCATTCCCATAGGAGGCATTGTATGAGGTTGTGTATGTTGAGAATGAGAATGTGAAGATGTGTGTTGGTTGTGATTTGAAGAATGGTCAGATGCTCCTGGAGGCTCTAGCTCTTCCTCTTCTGTTTTATTATTACTAGATTTATTATTAGATTTTGTATTAGATTCATTTTCTGCCTCCAGTAAGGATAATCGATTATTTAAATCTTGAGCTCGCTCGGTTTCTCGCTTTTTATGTACAACTTCCATTTCCCGCATAAATTGATCTATATCTTGTCCTGCCATAGCCAACATTTTCTGTTGTAAAGTTGTTGGTTTTACTTTGGACATATCTCTTTCTTTTTCCTTTTCTTTATCCATGTCTTTTTCTTTATTATCTGATTCTTGCTTGTTTTCTTCTTTATCGTCTGCAAATCGAATCGTTCTCGATTTTGGTAGTGAGTCTTTAACCTGTGCAAAAATTACATTAGTAGAATTATTCATTAATAATTATTCATTAATATATATATAAAATAGTTGCAGGTACCAACCTTTTCAGATACATCTTCATCATCACTTGATAAATCTGGAGGAGGATATGGTGGTACACCAGGTGGTTCTTTATTAGGTGCTAATGTAGGTACTGATGGAGAGTTTGCATATGCACTTGTTTTTTTTAATATACTTGGTGGTATAGGTATATTCATGAGCGGATGGTGTTGTGGTATATAGTGGGGATGAGGAGGGTACATGTGCGATGGTGGTTGTGGCATATCAGGCAAAGGAATTTGCGAGGTTAATGAACCTGGAAAAATATTTTCTTATTTGAGATGAATGAAATATTATAAGCAACGTTATAAAAATTAAAATATACCTGAATACATTCTGGATACATCATTACCAGCAGATGGCAAAGGAATTTCATCAACTTGTACTTGCTGTGCATGTCTCACAGCTTCAAAATATGAAACTAAATCTATCCTTCTACGTTCATATTGTATCAATTGTTCTTTTAATTCAGCCCATTTCTCCTGATCATCTTTTGCCTATTAGCATAAAAAGAATAGTAAATTACATGTATAAGTAATATTGTAGAAAATATTAATTTTCTACATTGATTCAATCTTACCAATAATTTTTGAAAGAAATTTATTGTCAATATATTCAAAATACTTACATACATTTTTAATACACGATCTAAGGTTTCCTTTAGCTTTTTCCTTTTATCTTTCAATACTTTTTCATTAAGAGGTGGAGGCTGCATGACATTGTACTCTGAAAGTTAAATATACATTACATAATTTTAATAAGAATGATTAATCAATGAATAAAAAAAATAAATTTCATATTAACCCATTTGATCTATCTTCTCCATTTCTTCGATAATCTGGGCAGGGTCTTTTCCTTTTAAAACAGCTGCACGTACTAATTGTCTTTGTTTCTTATTTTTCTTTAATTCCTTTTTACGTGCTTCCTTACCTGTAATAAATATATTAATGAAAAATATTTATTCAAGATGTTTATTACTTGGTTATGTTATTTACTAACGTGCTTGATCAGTGGGATTCATATATTTCCCACTTTTCGTGGTGTTTATTGAACGTCGACCCATATTTTCTTTTTTAAATTAACACTATACTGCTTAAGATATATATTTTATACTCTACTTTCAGAAATTTTATGTCAAACCAATCATTATTTACATTTCTCGTTACTATAAATTGGCCATTGATTCGTAGAACCTAGTATAGCCTGTGCTGCCAGACCACTTGGTCTTAAACTGTGTGACTATTTGAGTTGAGCCATTTTTAAGAATAATCTATGTGCACCACCTAAGTGGAGTTAGTGATACTAAGTTTTAGCTCCAGTTTGCAACAGTAATCCTAAGTTGTTGATTGGATAAGAATTAAAGTGAGCAACGAATAGAATTTTATAGACATTTTTATTGTGAATATCAGCTTTATGTATACAAAATACATATGATTTATGCGAAGACGGAACATGAAATGCAAAACTAAAAAGCCGGTGCATCAATAACTTTGTGTATTGTTTGAAAGTAAGTTTATATTTTCTCATTAATTACGTGAGCGATTTCTTTCTAATTTTATATTAGAAATGTGTTTATAATAACATATGATAGAATTGTATGAATTATTAGTTTATATATTTTAAAATACACAATTTTGAAAGTTACAGAATACATGAATTTTAGATAGTGTTTTAAAATTTTTGTTTCAGGTATATATAACTGTTTCCAAACAATGTCTCATATTAATGCACATGATATATACAAGAAACCACGTACGAAAGATATTAAAATACAGGAAGATGTTACATTCTTCCAAATGGGATTTTCTCAAAAGATATTGGATGGATTATCTATTTGTGGTTTTCAAAAACCTTCTCCTATACAGTTGAAAGCTATTCCATTAGGACGATGTGGATTTGGTATGTGAGACTATTTCTTTTTCAATATAATTTTATTCATGTAAACTAATATATTTATACATTAATTACAGATTTAATAATGCGTGCCAAGTCAGGAACAGGTAAAACTTTGGTGTTTTGTGTAATAGCCCTTGAAATGATTGATGTACAGGTAGCATCTACACAAGTATTAATATTAGCACCTACTAGAGAAATTGCTGTACAAATTTCACAGGTTTGTTCATCTTTAGGCTGTGAAGTAAAAGGTAAATTATTTATAGTTATTTGATGAAATTCTTTTCTTTTCAGACAGCTAAAATTATTTTATTATTTCAGACTTAAAAATTGAGGTATTCATAGGTGGGACGGCTATAGAAGCCGATAAAAAGAAAGCAAATGGTTGTCACGTAGCTGTTGGAGCACCAGGTCGAATTAAACATTTAATCGATAAAGGATTTTTGAAAGTTGATAATGTCAGATTATTTGTACTTGATGAAGCAGACAAATTGATGGAAACTAGTTTTCAGAAAGACATTAAGTTAGTATAATAATAGTATTATACAAAGCTTTTTGGAAGTAATGGTCAAGATATAAATGACTAATTTTAATAGAGTATTAAATAAAGTATTAAAGATATTTTAAAATTTTCAGTTACATCTTTTCAAAACTGCCATTAAGTAAACAAGTTATAGCATCCAGTGCAACTTATCCAGGAGATTTGGAAGCTTTTTTACAAACGTACATGTGTTCTCCAGTTTTGACATCACCAGATAATGATGGCCCAATACTTATTGGACTTCGACAGTTCGTAGCAGTTGTCCCTTTTCATCCAAATACTATGAAACAGGTTTGATTTGTATTTCATATATTATGTAAATGTCTGTACATTTAAATTTTTACATTATACATTTTTTATGTATATTTGATATTTTAGGTCCAAATAAAAGTAGACGAATTAATAAAAATATTTAATAAGGTTCCATTCAAACAAAGCTTGGTCTTTTCCAATTATCAGACAAGGTAAATATATATATTTATATTTTTGCCAAACATGACATTTATATTTAAAATAATTTCTTCTAATTTTAGGGCTCAATCAGTGTGTAACAAAGTTAATTCTATGGGATTCACAGCAACTTATATTGCTGGCAATCAAGACATGACAAAAAGACTCGAAGCTATTAATAAATTAAAATCCTTTAAATGTAGAATAATGTTAACAACTGATTTAACTGCAAGAGGTATAGATGCAGATAACGTAAATCTAGTTATAAATCTCGATATACCAACAGATGCAGCTACATATTTACACAGAATAGGAAGAGCAGGTCGTTATGGATCTTATGGTATTTCTATAACAATAATTGCGGAAAATGAGCTTGAAACATTTAAACAGCTATTATTTTCTGTTGGTGGTTTAAGCTTTTATGTATTGAAAGTTCCATTAGATTATTCAAATGATATTTGGTCTACCCCTAGTACAAACTTTGAAAAAATTTACGCAAAATCTTCTGATCCTGTAAATGAAAACCAATCTGAAATTGATACAATTATTAAAGACATTAATAACTCTGCTGTAACAGATTCCAACATAAAAACAGGAAATAAAAATGTAGAAAATAATGAAGCATTTGATATGGTAAATAAAAAAAGTATAAATAATACACAATCACTGAATGTAGAAGAACTCGAAGGTTGTACAGTAAAAAATGTCAATATCTTTTGTAAAGATTTTTCAAAATTAAAAAATTTATTCAATTTAAATAGCAAAATAGAAATTAGGTCTTTATTTGAAAAAAGTTCTGATACAACAAATGAACCACAATGCCTTGAAGAAATTAAAAAGAAAGCAATAGTTACAGACTCATATGATTCATCTAAACCAAAAGTGATACATACATTTATACTAGATTACTTGTCTGCTAATCCTTCCAATTGGGAAAAAACTAATAAAAATGTCGTGTTTGAGGTTGATTTATCAAATGTCCAACAAGATAATTTATCTGATTATAGTATTGAAAATATCGAATATGTGAATTACAATTCCTATAACAAAAATTCAGAAGAGTCAACAGGATCTAAGTGTACAAATGGTGATTCACATTCTGAAAATGCTATATCTGCAGATGCAGGATTAACACAGGATAATCAACATACAGGAGATAATGCCAGTGCAACTAGTAACTCAGAAATGGATTCAACTATAATGCATGATTGTACAGATGCATCTATTTTAGAAGAGTTGAATCGATGTCTTTCCGAATATACAACAAATGTTGGTGAATATGAAAACAGTTTACCCTCAAATGATGAGGAAATATTATTAAAACAAGCGTCTGCTTGGAAGAAGAAACTTAATTTCGAAATTAAGTTATTAGATGATACATTAGAAATTATGAAGAAGTCATTTCAAAAATTGATATATCAAAACCATATTGATAAATTAAAAACATTCTACAAAATACAAAAACAAGCTCTTATGTGCATTTTTCCAGAAGTACGGAATGATGATGAAATAAACGATACTTACACCTATATTGGATGTACAATAAATGAAAATTTCATAGATATGTATAAGGAAATAGAAGATTTTAAAAGTTCTCACCGAAAATCTAAATCAAAATTTGATATGTACTTTCCATATCCTATTAAAGAAGATTCATACATGCCAAATCTTATGATATCAGACTTAGATAATGAAAGTTATTGCAATGCATTACAATATTTAAAGTCAAATCCTTATCCTAGAGAAAAGCTGTTACAAATGATCAATTTCACGGCGTTTATTAATGAAACTAAAAAGCTTAACATTCTAAAAAAATTAGAAGATCAAGAAGGAATGTCATTTGATGAATTATTGTCAATGATAAAAACTGAATTATTAGACAATGAGTCAGATGAAAATAAATCTACAGAATACAATAATGATTTATCACAAGTTATTAAAGACACTCAAATTGAAAGTATTGAGGCTGCTGATATTCATAACATGCAGGATACAATTGAAAAAGAAAACGTAACAGATGACGACAAATTGGAAAAAAGTAATAAATATAGTTCTTCTAATGATTCTAATATCTCAGTGTCAACAGAGCCTATTAAGAATGATCGTATAAGCAACCAAGGACACGTGTGTTATGAAAAACATAATTCACACAGAAACATGTCAAGTACTTTATCCAGTGAGAGTGATAATTTTAATGATTGTAAGTTTAATGAAAACAGACATGTCAAAATTAAAACTCATAGACAGAGAAGGAATAAAACGCAAAGACATAATAATACGTCTGTTAAAGGAAGAGAAAAAGCTTCACATAAATTTACAACAGTTTATACAAATAACATTCCCTATAATCATGCTGCTGTATCATACGATAATACTAATGTACTTCAAAGGCAGTGTAAATCAGAAATTCAATCAAATACATTATTAGATCCTATAACAAACTATTCCAACACATTATCTTTAAAAACAAAATCGAACTCATATAAAAATTATAGACATAATTTACAGGAGTCATACAGAAATAACGAATCTCAAACTTCTGATTCTCTTTCTGAACATTATAAAGGTAAAAAGCAAATTTTCCGGGAATCTACTTTCACAGTTTCGAAGTCTAATACTTCGCAAAGATCCCTAAATAATAAAGGGATATCAGATTCAATCAAACCTTTTAGTACCGATTATTTGCGACAATGCAAACAGAGAAAACAGCCTGAATGCACACATTCTCATACTACTTCTAAATATGTACATAATGTTCCTTTTATACCCCAAGTGGAAAACTCAGCGCATTATCTTCCGAATGCTAATACGAATAATTTTCATAATTCTCGATTTAAAAATGTTAATAAAAGTGAAATGGAAATTGAGCAATTTTTAACATCGTTAAGAGCTGAAACTGATCGCTTACATTTAGAACTCTATATGTCGCAAATGCTTCATGGTTGAACAAAAAATGATTGAAGTTGGTACTATTGGTACACGTTTAAAATTTAGAACATGTTTATACGAACTGTACAGCATTAAGTGGTTCTGAATTTAATTTTTATACGATACATTTGTGATTAATCGATGGAGAATCGTGAATGACATAATATAAGGTAATATATCTTCATAAATGATGTAAATTGTATAAATACGAATTTCATGCGTAACAGTAAATATTCGTTAACCAATTATGTATGGTTGTGTTCGCGTTAGTAATTGATACTGTTAATTTTAAGCCAGATTGTGAAGAATTCTGTACAGACATAATTAAGTACGCATACAAATAGTATATTTAAAATAAAACTAATTTCTTACGATGTACTTTATACGCGGCAAAAAGTTATGTTACTTTGTAATAAAAAGCTTTACAGAACAAGTTGCATAAAACCATTTTTAGCATCGTACGTATATTAAAATTTGTATGTATTGATCCTAACTTCTTCAAATACAGATAAAAAAATAAATTTAAAAATTCAAGTAATAGTTTTCGCATAATCATAATGTAGTAATCGTAAAGTACTAGTGGTATAAAAATTGTACTATACTCGAAATAGTTAAGACGTAGTAAGGCATTTATATATACATAAAGAGATTCTGTTTTTATGTTTTTCTTTATTACGCAAAGAAAAGTGGTATCAGGTAATTGCTTTTTATTTCGATTCAGAATATTGAGTAAAATCGTTTCTTTATTGCCTGCAATAAACTACGACAAACTTGTCACTCAGTAACATTGTATCGAGCTGTGATTTGTTTAACATTCGCGCTACATCGAGATAGCAAATGATTTGATTTATTTGAACGTCATGCCGGCTGCGAGTTAAGGGGATCAGGTTTCTATGGCGTTTCTTTGAGGGGAGCGAGACGAAAAAAAAGCCACCTTACGAAACTCGTCTCGTGAGAATTTGGGGTACGCGTTCGTTGTGTCCGTCCTTTATTCGCAAAATAATCGTTTGAGCAGCCCGCCTAGTATACTTCAGTCGGTCACCACGTGCTTTCGCGTGAAGGAGTCTTAATCGTTGTTCGCGAGTCTCGTGTCGTGTTAATTAGTGATATCTATCGATCTTATTTTCCCGTGAATTGCGTTCGTTCGTGATTGTGCGTTTCGGTGCGCGGCGCGAAGAACATGTCGTTCCCCAGGAAATATTTCAAGAGGGTCCCGATTTACGTGGCCGAGGGGCACGACGAGGTGAGCTCTCGCGAATGATCGGCGTCCTCCTAGTTTGTTTACATCGTAACTCGCTTCGCTCGAAGCTTCCGCCTTAATACGCTAGGGGCGCTGAGAGCGCTGCGACCACCGATGACGTCACGGTCACGTGACCAGAAGCGTTGAAATTGGAATCGCGGGCGCATCGAGTTTAAGCGCTTTCAATATTTTGAAAGTTACTGCTAATTATCTCTGTTTTATTAGGTTCTACCGTTTATTTATCGTTGCGTTGGGTCCAAGCATCTTCCGTTTGAAGGAAATACGTTTATACATTTGGATTCTCATCCAGATATGCTTATACCAAAATCGATGCCTGCGAATACAGTATGGGACAAAAATCAGCTATTCAGGTAATTATGTTTTGGTAATCATGCAATTTTATTGGAGAGATTTTATTGGATTATGGATATACAAGCAGTTGAGATGTGTGTCATTTCGTTATTTGTATGTATGTACATATATATTGCTTTCGACTAATGGTACCTGGTACCAATGGTCCGCCATTTTGATAGCAAAAAAGAGATGGTTAAAAATGCTGGTTAATCAATAGTCAAGTACAGTGGTTAGTGGTATTTCAGATGATGTACATACATACATATATATTAAACGATCTAATACATTAAAAACAAATATGGTAATGATGAATACTATGGCATCAGCTAATTAATATCACATATTAATTTCATTATTGTGTAATAGTTAATAAATAATGAGTAATGCGAAATAAGGAGACACTAATTTATATACACACGTATATCACATTATTCAGTTTATAAGAAACAAGTCATTTGTTTCGTTTTTTGAATTATAGAAATGTAATACTAGTAATTTGCAATTATTATTAGTAATTTTTAACTATTTTTATCATAAAGCTTAGTAAACATGTGATTTAATGGCTTTTAAATATTTTCTGAAAGAATATTATTGTTAAAATGCTAAATTACGTATGATTTTCCACAGTGAAATTAGCATCGAGAATTGGATTTTACCTGCCGCGTATGCTGGGCACTTTAAACACCTGATCTGGGTGAAACCACCTTGGGCGAATCAGATGGCGGATGGCATGACAACCTTCTTCATCGGCAAGCACAAGGACAGCGGATTAATAAGGTAAGTCCATAACGCATTATTTTATTTTCATCGTACGTCAAGCTGGACATGTAGCTGTCCAGATATATTTACTTAAATATTCACAAAGTAATTATGGTTGTTAACAACCATCGCGATGCATTTGTGAATAAGTAAGTGTTGACAATGTATATGAATTGATCATTGTAACATTATCACCTGTAGATTTTGGTAGTCATAAAAAATTATTTAATTAATGTTATATCATCAATACTTAACTATTGGAGCAATGATAGTTTTTGGAGCACTTAGAAAAATATATGTAACATTTTTGTTTCTCTAGAAAAGTCTCTAGAACAATGTGTCCAATTTATTGTAATATTTAGTTTTACAAGATATTTTTTAGGGTATTTTTAGTAATATACATGTAAACTAAAAATAGAGTATTTTTAAAATTAGAAGTAAAATTATCAGAGTGTGGGTAAAAGAGACATGCCGTTTATTAAAAATTAAATTAATTATTAAAATGTTTTAGCTGGTTCATTTCTAAATAGTTAATATTTAATAGTTCATAGTTACTCTGTCTACTTACTCTAAAACGGCTATCATTGCTTCAGTAACTGATAAATAGGAAAGAAGATTTATGAGGATCCTTGACGAATCATAAATCATGCTTTCGAAAGGAAACCCATACATCTTTAATTATAACGTGCTCATAGAATTCTCGATTCGTAAATTATACGAGCAGTTATAAACCATGCGTTGGTAAGAAGGCTTTCGCGATTTTTCATTCGCGAAAAGGGCAACGCAGTTAATCGTCTACTCCCGCGAGTAGCCGATTAGCATACACGAACACGCCACTTCGTGTACATTTAGGATAACCGTGGCATAATGTTACATGTGTCCTCTGATACCGAGACAAGCATCAGGAAATTGTCGACAGGTGGTACCAACTTCGGTAGTACCTGGGGCATTGCATCTTACTTTGGTAGTAGCGTGATCTCAATTTATGCGACAACACTCGTTCAGTATAAAACAATGTGATTAATTGAATCATCAGCATTAACAATACGTTAGTGTGCACAGTGGATTGTCGTTAAACATTAAAATGCAAACTAGCACCCAAGGGTTTTAATACGATAGGTCCCTTGTTTATCATGAAATAGTGTTCAAGGAAAGAAAGGACACTTTTGGATATTTTCTTGTACATATAAAAAAATGTTTATTATTTTATGTGGTTAATTGAGAAAGAAATATGTTTTTATATTGTGTTATGAAATATGTTTCATGTTGTTTTTTTTCAGTATGTACTAAAATATTTTTTATATTTAATTTTCTTATATCTTTACAGTGTAAAAGTGTTTAACTAGTAGAAAAAAGGCAAGTTGAACTCCGTACACATGAGTACCCATTGGTCTCAGACTATTTATTTATTATTAATCCTTTTTACACAACTCGTCTTACTTCTATTATTACTTCCATTAAAGTGAAATAGTTTTTATCTTTCATCAACAAAAGACATAGCATCAAAAGTTAACATTCCTAACTGCCTATAACTCTATTTCATTCTTAACTAATACTCAATCGGGAGATAGTCTACGAGCTCTCCCCCTTCCTTAGAAGATGCATAGCGTATCCCAAATCTGTCCTTCGCAAAATCCGATATCGGTCCATTTCTCCCCTCAAGGATTTCCAGAGTCACATGTTTCTTCGTGCCTCTATGAATCCTCTGTTGAATGAGGACAGACAGAATTTGGCTCCTCTGTCGAACACCACGGACACCCTGGATATCAGTTTTCACGATTGGACGATGGTACACGCGTGCAGCGATGAAAAGTTGTCACAGTCGGTTAATCTGTTGGGAAGGGGTAGGACTCGGTCGACAAGATGAGGGTGCGCGTGAGGGGCAAGAGGAGGAAGGGATGGGGTAAAGAAGGGTAAAAGGAAAAAGGCGGGTAAAGTAGCAAAGGGAAGCCGACACGGTGCATCGCGGCGATATCTGCCAAGAAACTGGTGGCCGTGATGTAGCGCTCCGCCGGGACTTGAGTTATGTTTCTCGAATTACCGTGGATATATGTCCGTGCACCGTGAGTGAAGCACGCGAATTATGCCGTTGTCGAGACTCCTCTTCTCTCTGTATCTCGCGACGTTACCGCTAATTCTTTATCCAAGGGATCTTTCGATCGTATCAGTTGCTTAGGATTCTAGATTCAAAACCACGGTACGGATGCAAGATAGATCTATCATTTGAAGTCTCGCGAATTCCCTCGAGCTGGCGGTTTCGAGTGGAATGAGATTGTAAGACTGTTTAATTTAATTTAATTATAGGATAGATCTATGATATTCGTAGATAACATAATTTGAATGTTTGAAGTTAGAGCAAGGTATGATGCAGTAACTTGTTATGTTATAGATGATAAGGAGAACTGATCAATAGATTCATCTACATTATTAGGATTTCTAAAAATTCTATTGAAATAATTACCTATACACTTTATACAAAGTTTGACAAGACCTCGTAAGCAATAAAGGATGTTTTTATTGTTTCTAAGCAATGAATTAGATAATGTAGAAACCTTATTTTATAGAATTCTCATTATAAAATAGAGTAGGACAAGTTCATGATACAGAACTGATTTCAAAACTTCAAATGGGGATAGATCAAAGGTACTTGTAACCAGAGCTATTATTTACTGATATACATACATAGAGAAACATATTTCTAAATTCACATTTAAAGCTTTGATCAAAAAGAGCACAAGCAGTAGAAGTTGCCATTCATGGAACAGACTCTATTAAAGACTCCAATCTCTCTTCAACCGGACTATAAAGAACCAGTACATAATCTACTTAGAACTTCCTCTTTCACTAATCATCGAATACATTATTTATCCAAACGCTCATTATCAACATTCACGCGAGAGTTATACTGAGTCTCGAGATCCCTAAGAATATCAGCGAGGAAGTACATCAAGTAGCATTAAGATCGCAGGTACGTCTAAAATTCATTAAACCTGTCGCGAGTTAGTAAATCGAGTAATTACCTTGTCCGTATAAAAAACATTTAATTCCAAGTCGGAGCTAGCGGTCCCGTTGGAATTCACTTATTGACTGTAAAAGGCAGTCACCAACGGGTGGACATTTAAGTACTACTCCGTATAGTTCGATAAAAACATATTCATCCTAGCGCTTTAATGGTATCGGTCGTTGCTTTCTTTTGCGGCGGTTTCCCCTGGCAAAGGACGAAGCGGTTATACGTGTCGGTCAGTGTAAAAGCCATTAAAAAAGAAGACGCGCTTAGCATGCAAAAAACCACGGAGCAACGAAAGTCCCTATCGTGCATCCTGCGTCCAGTCGATGCAAATCGATCGCTCCCGATCGGCACCTGCGCGTGGGTACACGCGATTACGTATGTATAACTTCGACGAAAAGTGGTCGATGGCGTCATATTTTAGATCTTATCAGCGGCGATATTCTACCCACGGCTCCCCCCACCGATCAAGCCACCAGCCAATTATTAGTAATTGGCAAATTTTTGTCCCCTGCCGTAATTCACTTTAATGGGTTACGCATACCTAATGTTCCGGGATTCTGGCTCGCCATATCGTGTGCTTAACCATTTGCTCTCTGTGGCGAGAGTTGCAAGTTTCGTTTTTTCTTCATTAGACTGTCATTTACTACCCAGATGTACCTTTTTGTTGTCGGAGTGAAATGTAATACCCTCTCTGAACAAGTTGTAGCATCTCTGGGGGATACTTTGCTATTCATGTTTGTATCATAGTTCTATTTTATGTCGTCTTCAGTTCGGAAGAATTTATAGTCGTTAAACGTTTATGAAAGGGAAGTTAGAGGTGTCAAAACTCATACAACGTCTTAGGCAGATTAGACAATGGCTAAATTAAAAAATCGTACGATTAAATTCGTGTATTTACTCAGAACTTTTTTTCGGTTTTCCGTTGCCTTTATGCGTCGGTGACTCCTTTTTTCATCGTCAAGAAAAGATCTACAAGGAGCACGGTTGTCGGGGTTCGCGACAATGGACAATGGCGCAATAATCTACAATAGAGATCCGCTTGGAGATTCCATGCCCAATGAATAGGGCCTCTAGGACAATCATCTCGTAAACTCGGCTTCCTTGCACGCCCCTCCAGTCCGTGGCTTGTTCTCCTGTTCCGTATTTCACGTTTTGTGGTTCCACGGGCGAATGGATCTGAATCACCTACTTATGCAAAAGTGTCGAGTAAGGAAGTCTTTTCCGTGTTTCGTAGAATAACTTTGCTATTTTGCTATTTTGTCTATGGTTACCCGGTCAGTGTGCTTTCGTTTTGTGTCATAGTGCGTGCAAAATTTGTATAAAAACGAAAATTCTGATGTAGAAATACTTCAACCTTTATTCAACACAGTAGCTGTGTTTTTAAAGTTTAAAAAGGTCCAGGAAACTTCGTAGCGACACTTAATATACAGAGCTGGTACAGCTGTATTTGGAAAAAATGTGGATCTATAGGGTTACAGTAGAGTAGTAGATAGAAGTACAGAGTACAGATGTAGCGTAATATTGGTCAAACTAATCACAACTACTAACTGAATGAACGTATTCTTTATCAACAGAAAATTACTTCTATGTCAAAATATATCTCGAGTGCAATCTTAGTAAGACAGTAGTACCTAGGACACCCTGTATGTCTTCCAAAACTCACCTCAGCTCACCTCTTCGTATCAAACCTAAAAAGGCAATGTCCATTACAACCCATTCAGCTGCCAATACGCGCAATCCCCTATACTTTTCCTAACGGTCACAAGCTTTCCACAGAAAGGCTAACGACAGTTTTCGGTATGCCTGGAACGTGATTCGCCATGATACCACTTACGCAACGGGTCCCTTTCTGCCTTGCGTCCGTTCAGGGTATAATACCAGGTCCACGACGGATCCTGAGCATTCCTCGAATTTCTGGAAAAACAGCCTCTCGATGTCGCGGAATACGCGATCGACGTAACGCGTCCCCATACCAAGTAGCAAATACTTGTCGTTGAGACCCGACTCGCGTCCCGGTTCTTTGAATACCGGTATGGTAGTGGCGCGCCGAGATTTTCACCTGGTGTCTTAATCGCATAACTTGTTCTCGGTAACGCAAGCGCGGCTTATATTTCCTGCTTTTTTTTTTCCGCGGGAACGTTTATCACCGCATCAGGAACGCCACGGTGGAAAGTTCACGGGTTGTGGAGCACAAATTGCTCCTCGCCACGCCGTTTTCAGCTGGCTTTGCCCTTTGTCGTCCCCACGTGGCCACGCACTGATTTGAATTATTTTATGGGTTACATGTATTTCGAAACGGATAATTGCCCGGCGGAAATGACGAAATTGACACGGGGAGTTAATTTTAATTAGATTTCCGTGGGGCCTCGGCATTGTCTCGCCGGGCTCGTGTTACTGATAAACGTGTCATTACGGTGGCTGTTTTCTGAAATATTTAACGGGTTCGGAGTCCCGAGTTCTCGGGTTTTCTTCTTCGATTACGATCAACCAGGTACGAGTAACAGTGGTATCTTTATGTTCCATCTGGCTGTTTCGTCGAATACTTTATCATACACTGATCTCTGCGTACTGGATACGGTATGCGGTTTCTGAACGTAGGAAAGCTCTGTGGCTACTTGAAACGCATTATTTTTTGGAGATAAACTATATTCGTCATTTGAGCAGAGTTAAGGTTACTTACTAAGGTTTTACTAATAGATAACCTGTTATTAAAAATATGAATACAGTAAGCGCTATAAACGAAAACAGTAAACAGAAAACTGAGATACAGGCCTATTAATCTATTAAAAATAGAAGCGAGTGGTTAAAAAGATTGGAAAAGACATGAACAGTATTGGCATGTATACATATTCTGTTATAGAGATTGAAGTAACCATGCAGTGTACGATGATATTCAATACGTAATAATTCAGAACGGCGTAATAGTAATGTTCATTTTATGGAAAATATTAATTTTTGAAAATTATTCTTTATTGGATCAATCTCTCAATTTCAATTATTGGGTCGCCCTTTTCTGGTCGAAGGATATAAAAACCCCTGGAGGACGACGTATATTTTATTCGCTTTGAAATTTCTGGAGGGTGCACATTGTCTTGGTGATTCTATGGAGGGATTCCCTGATCTGGCTTTGGTCTACCCTTGGTCTGGTCCAACATGGTCCTGGACCAGTCTAATTGTAAGAGGTAGACCGTGAAGGTGATCCAGGGAGTCTTTTCAAAGGGTCGCTAGGATGTTCCGCCCCCACGAGAGTTCCGAAGCAGGTTCGCTTCAATTCTTGGACTACTCCACGATGATATTAAATTACTGAAGTAATTTTTAGGAAAAGAAAAATACATGATGTCACTTAAAAAACATAAAACGATTCCAGCTTTCGATAAAAAAATTCTTCCGAAAATTGTCTCTACACGAGTGAATTGTTTACTCGATACCACTAAAGAAAAATATAGCGAGCAGTGCATGCATCTCAATTTTCTGTAAACCTTTTCCAGCAATTACCCACATCCAACTGTTTCTCGCCCCATCTATTTGTTTAAAGCCTGCTCCATTCACAGCAGGAAGCACAGCAAACCATTCTTCTACCTCCAAAGACGTCAAGTAACCCGCCGCCAAGAATGCCACGTTCCTCGTCACCTCTCATGACACGCCTTCCCCGTGGTGCGCTTTAAAGGAAATTATCGGTCGTCGGCTCCAGAAACGGGTTCAGTTCGGACCTAGTAAGTCCGTATCCCTTACGACCCGTTCTCGTATCGCGTTCCAATTATTTTCCACGGCGGTTGGTATCCACCTCCATCAGCCAGGTCCATCCATCATCGTTAGCGGTGCTGTACAGAAACGAAGAAGTGTATTTCGAGAAACGGAGGGCCGATAGGTCGCGGAATGGTAACAGCTATTCTCGTGGCGGCAGGGGCGGCGTAATCAGCGGCGTGGTATAAAAGGGTGTAGCTTTAAAGAGCGCGCTGGAGGTGATGGCAGGTCAGGGACGGGGAAGGTGGCACAAGAACACGTCTCTCGAGTCGCAGGAGCGTGAGCGCCAGTTGGCATATCACGATCGTCGTCAGGTTGCTCTGCACATATCGCTGGTTCTTAGCGAAAAGAACAAAAGGGGCCGCCACGGCGGTGGACCAATTGCAAGCGTGTTCGCGGCACGATTCGACCCCAAAGAATTAGCATCGACCCGCGGGGATCGTGTTCCCGATCGCGGTCCTTTTACTATTTCTCCCCTTGGTCCACGGTCCTTCCCTGATTGATTCGTCGTCGCTGGCTCGTAATTCATTGTTAGCCATGTTACGCCGACGCGAATCTGCCGTTCGACGTTGCCCTGATTGTTTAGCGTTGGTTGAAGGACTTCGAGGCTTGGCCAACGAGGAAAAGGTCCTCTGTAACAGAGTTACTCCTTTGTATGAACTCGCTTAATCGCGATCGCAGGGTCGATACTGGATGCGAGATCTTATCTTAACATTTTACGTACCCTTTCGCAGCGAGATGAATTTTGTACAAGGATTCTGAATCTGTTACACTTTTGTTTAGGAAAATGGTATATTGATAAGTTTAGGGCTCTTGTAGATGTGATTAGGTTTTCTTTGTTGGAAGTTTCATTCTAGGAATGAAGCGATTTTTGTAGATAATTTTATTCACTCTGGGACACCATTATATTTCTTTTAATTTCATCTTATGTATCGTGTTGTCGTTGTAGAGTTATCAATTACAGAGAAAACGCCTACAATTCGCGTGAAATGTGTCTGGATTATGAGTTATTCTACTACCAACGAACACTAGCAGTTAGACTTACTCAGTAGATTAAGTCCCAAGTCAGACACATTTTACGTGAATTGTAGTCGTTTTTTCAGCAATTAATAACTCTGAAACAAAGCCTTAAACGCAATTTTATTATTCTCCATTTTCGTTCTATTTTGACATATAGAATCACGCTTTAAACTTTCTGACACTTACCGACCACCCATACCTGTTTTTAAACCGTATAAATTCTGGTCCACGCTACGCAATGTATGGTAATTAAACACTAATTAGGCCTATGGTTAACTTTAAAGAGACACGATGTGATGGATGTACATTAGGGTAATTAAACTTGAATATTTAACATCGTTTGTCAGTACACTTCTCCGTCTCGTTTAATCGGAATTTAGCGAGTACGCGCGTGCTTAGCCTGTCTCGTTGCGAGATCACGGTTGAAAAACTCGACTGTAAAAAGTTCAGCGCGGCAGCTTGAATGACAATTAGAGCAGGATCGGATGGAATTTAGGCCGACGGGTCCGAACGGGCACGCACGCTTAGCCGGAAGCCTATTAAGCTGGAATTTCATAATGGGGGAGTGCCTGTTGACTATAGTTTCGATGAGTTATGCAACTTTCGCTCGTTACGGTGAACAATCGGGCCTGTGTCTAACACGTACCCGAATTATCTGTATCATCTGGACCTTATAGATAATTAAAATGTATATTTTATAGTGCTAGTAAAAAATTTGGAATCGTTGATATGGTACCAATCATACCAATTTCGTTGGTAATATTTATTATTATTGTGTTTCTTCTTTATTTATTTCACTGGGAATACTTTTCAGTTCCTTAGTGTATTATAGGTACATATATTTAAGTCATTATGTATACTTAATATTTTTTTATTTGCGATTTTTTTTGTCGAGGAAGTTTAATCGGAATGTATTAATTGAGTAATATTAGTCAATATTATTACTGATAATTAATGTCGAAACGAGGGTGCATAAGCAGGAATGATGACTATTAATAAACAAATATTTGAGTAAATGTAACGAAAATTAATTATTCGTGAACAACGAATAGAGTATGTGGCTGAACATGTACTGTACATATTCTACTGCGCGATCTTGTAATGAGTAGAATATGTTATACGTTCAGTCTGATATTTTCGTTCGTGTATTTATTTGAACAATTTTTCCAATATTTAATGAAATAAACGATTATTTAAATAACACTGAACTTTGCATGTACAGTAGATTATACTTGCATTATACATTACTCAATTTTCCAAAAACTTAGCTATTCATTAATTAAGCCGAACAATGGTGCAATAAAACTTCAGAGAATCTTCTGACTCTAAAACACCTCAGAACTCTTGTGCCGATCCAACAGTTAACTACAACAAGCATCGGTGAAAATTGCATAATTCTTCTTCATCTCCCTCAGGTCGAAACGACACGACTTTTTACCATCTTTCGCGAGGCATATAATAAGCAGATCCCCCGATTACTCGCGTACCGAAAAGTGCGCAGGAAGCGCAGACGTGCGCGTTTCAGAATGCGAAAAATAATTATGCGTAATTGACGTTGGCGGATATGCGCGTGCAAGGAGAGTCCCTGCTTGATCTCTTCGAGCTCCAAGCAGATGTTAGTTAAGTAGGGTCGTGTTATGCGCTACACGAAACTTTCGTAAACGTGAACCGAAGACATTACTGGACACGTTGAATGCAAAACAATAATACGTAAGTCCACGTTGCAACGTGCATTGCGCAAGTGGCCTCGCGTTTCCTCCCCCAATTACGTTCGACTCTTGGTATTATACGTACGTCCGCGCGAGTCGTTTTTAGATTCTTGGACAGAGATACCTCCATAGCCGGGAGGTCTGATCTGGATGATGATGATGATGATGATGGTGATGGTGATGGGGATTGCGATCATGACGGACGGTAAGTACATCTGTCCCTGAAGTGTGCTTGCCAGAATTAAGTTGTGTTTACGGTGTGAATGATATCTTGGCGAAGGCACAGGGACGTGGATGTCGGAAATAAAAAGTTGAAATAAGCAACTGGAGTAATTGTGGCCGCGGAAAGGCTGTAATTGAAGAATGCATCCTGTGCAGCACATTTCATTACACACATAACATATTTAACTGAGAAAGACTTAGAGAAAAAAAAGATGCACCCTGAGGGAATATTTCCTTGTTTCGAGAGTTTCGACTTACTTTTTTTCAGGATAATTCGTGCAAGATTAGTCCTCTCAACTTTATTAAAATGAAATGTGTACAATATTGACAGTTCTTTAACTTTTTAAAATAACTTGTAACTATTTAGAATAACCTGCCAGATTTTTAACAGTCGCCTTGTTTCTCTTTATTGAAACAAAACAGAAAGGGATAGGTTCTTAGTGTCCCCTTTTGAAAGTGTCTTCTGAGTGTTCTTTTTCAATGTTGCATAATCAACTTCGCTCCTTCTAAAGCTTTTTATTTCATACTCTTTTCATATTCTAATTCCATTTAATCTCGTCACACTATGCTTGTATAACAGATCCAATCCAAAGGGTGTATAGTGTATATCCTTCACAGTGTCCGAGGTCTGTGAATGACAGTGCGTAACGCTTGACCGCGGCTCGGCGCTCGATCCCACGTAAAAATGTCCAGAAAATGTTCCTTGCCCCACGTGCTGGTTGACTGGTTACGATTTGTTGTATGCACGTTCAAGAATGTCACGTTACAACGAGTCCACAATCCGACTTGGAACGGGGTCGCTTTGTCAGAGGCAGCCTTGCAAGGCTGATACCGCGTCAATATGCCCACGCAGAGAACAGTTATTTTCGCTCGTGCCCGAGAAAAATCTCTTCCAACCGCGGGAATGCTCGCGGACAGAGACAGAAGGGAAAATACGTGGCATTCGATCGCGCGAACAGGGACCTGGGCAACGTCGTTTTTACGGTTTCCATGCTACGGAAGCGAAGTACTTACATATCGACGTTCGTTCGCGTCCGTGTGGTTAGCTCTAGTCACGATCGGTCCATATTTAAATACCACCCGGCCGTACTCGACCCTTGCGCCATTATTTCATCAACCAGATGCGTAATAAAATTCGCTGTCGGGCAGCAGCATGGAGCTGGAACGGGGCATTGTGCAATATCGTTGTTCCTTGCAGAGCATCGTAAATCTGGAACTCGACCAACTGTTTGAAAGTTCGAACTACTATGCGTGTACGTACTTTGCCGCGGGAAGCAACCAATCGATTTTTCTTTCTTTCCTGGCTCTTTACGTGTCAGGGGTGAGGGTGTTCGTTATGGACAACTTTGTGAGGGGTGTTCTAATTGGCGAACAGAGAAAGATGTGGTCTTTAGACATGTTTTTGGAGGGATGTTTTAGGTTGAGAAATTTGAGATTTTTAAATAAATTTGTAGAATGTGTTTTATGTATTTTAATATTTTTTTGAGTGAGTTGAACAGTACAAGTTCGAAATTAGTCATTTTCAAATAATCTGAAAATTATATCTAGAATTCAGACTAAAAATGTAAGTCGTAAAGAAAACAAGTGGACTTAATACACTCTGACTCTATGGTTCAGATACGTAAAATGCACAGATTTACATATTGGGATCAGATATCTTAGTTTCCAAACTTGTGCAGTTCTTCCACTCATTCCGTTAGTCCCCAATATTTGAATTTTACTTGAATATTTGAATTTCGCTTGAAATGAGAAATTTCAAACAAATTTTCATCTAATAAGAGTACAATTATTTGCTTACATGTTCTTCAATCTTTTCTGACTCTAAAGTCTCTAGCACACATATTACCTCTTTTTGCAACAACTTCACCATGTCAATTCTTCTTACAGCACCCGCACGTAGGCAGCTACTCCTAGAGCAATTTTCCTCGATCGATGCCACCCAGATCTGCTCGATATTTCTCCCCCTGTTAGCGACATTAAACACACAGTAGATCGATGTTACCGCCGTACCGCGGATATTTTCAAGCACGACCGTCGTTCCCTCAGCGACGACGAAATTATACGGCGGATTATCTGGTCGCTTCGTTGTCGGCGCGGTCGCTGAAAGCGAACGCACGCCGGTTTTTGATCTCACCGCGACGATTTGTACCCGCGATCCACGCAAGAAGAACGTGCCCCGTTCTCCGCGGGGCCCAGTCGAAGGGGAGGAGGCCCGTCTCCCCTGTCTCTCTCCTCCGCCCGCTTTTTCTTCCGTTCCACACGGTGGGGGAGGGAGGACAGAAGGGAAAGAGGGGGAGAGCGAATCCGTGGGTAAGATCTGCTGCCGTCTCTCAGCCGTTGACAAATAGTCGTCGTGGTCTTTTCCACGTATATAGAGAGTCAGGAGAGTCCCGAGGACTTCTGGCGTGGTTGCACGCTCGCTCCCGCCATGGGCTTTGGCGATTTCTTTTTCACCCTCCTCTGCCGCGTTTCACCATGCGCATAATTGCCGGTGGGTGTCTCGCGTGAAATGCAGCTGCGCGCATGCACATTCAGACGTCCGTCAAGACGGGGACGTTCGCTCGGCCGTTCGTTGGGTGCGTTCGTACGTTCGTTCGTGCGTAGGCAGCCGATGGGACGATGCCAGGGGATAAGATCGGCCCTCGGGCCCGGTGATCCTACCTTTTTTTTTTTTTCCCCGATCTCCGATCGGATCGCAGGAAGAAAGATACCGGCCGAATTGTAAATTCATAATTTCCTGGCGGTGTATCGCGTTTCTCGTTAACTACCGCCCGTAATCAGTCCGGCAGTCGGAGTCCTGTAAGTAAGCGTGTCGCTCCAAATTATTCCCGCCGAGTGAATCGGGCTGCGCTCGTGTCCTGCTCGGATACCTGCTCCCCCGTTTCTGCTGTTGTGTCCTTGCCAGGCTTCTGGAACTTCAAATCAATTTCGACGGCTGAGCGACGCGTTTTCGCAATTCTGACGAACGCGCGCGACGAAATTCTCTGTCGAGATTGTATCGGTTGTCTGGTCACCAGGGAACGCGTAACGTATGCATGTATTTGTCTTTCGTATCTAGTCGCTTAACGCTTTGACTGATCGGTTGTGCTTGCTCCTGTATTTTTTAACAGGTTCGCTGTTTTGTCTTGGATACGAATTGATATGTATTTCTACTTGGTTCTGTGGAACGTTTCGTTGAGGTAGATCTTAGCTACTATGCTAGTCGAATGAGGGTTCCTTCATAAATGACAAATGTACAAGTGGTATGGTAGGGCATAAATTATATTAATAATTTTTAGCACTATTTAGATGTATTAAAGTAAAATACTGGTATAACTCGATAACTATGTGATAAGTCTATTCCATATAATATAATAGCTTCTTATAATCCAAATTAAGTCTGCTCAAAACTTAAACGAAATTATAAATTTATGTCTTCCTAAGGACTATCTTCAATTGAATTTTAAATGATATTCGTTAGTATATAACACAGGTAATAAAATTCAATGAGCAGTGAATGTTTTAACGTACCTATCACATAAATTACAATGAATTTATTGTAGCAGCTAATGTGATTAGAAAAAATTTGGATTTCCTTTCAGTCAAAGGAAATCAAGTAGATGCATCTCAAAGTCCAGGTATCAGTAGTTATGTATCAGTAATTAGCAGTCCCACAATTTTTATGAGCCATTCGTTCCGAACTTTCACTTCCACCTCAGACAAGCACAGACGTCAGCGCACCTCCCTTCGAAATGCTTTTAAAAGTCGCCACATTTTAAACGGCTGTTATCCATTAACGTCTTTGGCGAGGGAGCGCATAGAAAGTGAAAGCGAGCGCATCGTTGATAGAGTCGACCAGCCATAACTCACGTCTGATCGCGTCCAGGCGTTTGGCGCAAGGCACGCGTATAGTCGACAGTGGTGGTGGCCGAGCTGGTGGTTGTGCCCTGCTATCTCCACTATATAATAAATTCACCGTGGCTTTGGATGATATACGATCGTCCTCTCGTTGCGAGTGTATTAGTCCGCGCTGTAAATCTTGAATTCTTTCTGGACGTGGCTCGTTGCGCGTTGCATGTGAAATGGGGGAAAACCGCAACGCGTAAGGAGAGAAAATGGTGTCGAGAACGTGGCGTGTATGAGGGAGCAAGGGGACAGACAGAGATAGGGATCGATCGAGATGGATACAAAGACTGGGGAAAGAGAGAGATTCGGTTTCTTCGCCATAAAATTTGTTATAAAAATTCCTATTGAACGGGGTACGAGAAGTCGCCACCTCTTATTTATCGCCATAAATCGTCAGCTTATTCGATGATCTTCGTTCTACAACAATCTTGCAATTTCAAGGGTTGCGTATTTAATTTTTCGAGATACTGTGGTCAACAAGCTCGTGTTCTCAGAGTTTAAGGCACAATGATGTGGTCACTTAGGGAGGACTCCTTTTTTACGGAGCAGATACCTTGAAAAGATCTTCTTCGAAGTTTTGAAGTGGAATTTTTCAAGCGAAGCCATTAGTAGCTGACAGTGCACGAAATCAAGGCTGAGAGTAAGGTTATTAAGGGCTGCAGTGGAAGATTTATATTTTCGAGGTTTCAGAGTTAAGATGATCGTTTGATTGATTGGAAAGTGGACAATTACGCGTACTTTTTGTATCGATATCGTTAAAAGTATTATTTGCTCGTTGGTGTCTAGTAATACCGAATTTCTCAGTATCTTCAAAGAGACTAAAATGAAAAGATACACTTGAATTCCTCGAATTATTCCTCGTAATTGATTCCGAAAGATGTAATTTATCTGATGTTTAGCCTGAGTTACATTGTAATGCATTTCATAAAGTCACAAATCTTCGAAGCCACGAGTGCACCAATTAGTATTATTAGAACTCTATTTCCAGCGCTGGCTAGTGGACAGAGAATTATCGCATAAACAAGTCTTGAATCTTTCTGAAACGAGTCGGCACGTGATTATTTAAAACCGCCAAGTACTGGTTCAACTAGTTAAGAAGATATTGTTCGTATCGTCGGGATGTTCGTTAATTTGTCGATAATTTATATGTTTGTTTCTAGGCTGGAAGGGTCTGTTAATGCCCGGTTAAATATAATTCAGACGACCGAGCGATAACTCTTCATCAAGTATGTGGAAAATTATCCGTATCTTGTTTCATCTGTGCAGATTTGGATACTAATATTTCCCAGATGTCGCGACATTCATACATCGTTTCCTAGAAACGAATCTTGCTGCAGTTACATTCTTGGACTCTCCCGTAGCGACAGGCTGGCTTCCTGAGTTATTGCTAGCGCATCGATCCGAGTTTTCACTTTAAATCTCACCCGGAAACATCCGTAGCGATGGACGTCCAAGTCTCTAGGTTGGAATAGAGCGAACACCTGCTAGAATAATTTGAATATTAACCAGTTCAGTGACAGGAATCTTTGAATGCCTCGAATACCCTTGTGTATCACTTGAAATGAAAAATGCTTCAGAATCTTGAGAAAATTTTTGAAAGGTTGAAAGTGTTGAGAAAGTAGACTTATTCAGTCCTCCTTTGATGAGATTGGAATTTCTAACAAGTGGATTAAGAAATATTATAAATGAGATTGTTAGTCATTGACTACAATTATTGAGAAAAAAAATGTATCACCATGTGAGTTAGATAATAAGGAGATCTTAATTAAACATGATACGAGTATTAGAATAAAGATAACTATGTTGAAAGTTAGAGCTTTGAAGCTACGACAGAGTTTAGAAATCAAACTTGTGATAGATAGTGTTCGAATATTTCTAAAAGTCACAGTGCTAAATAAAGTTCAATTGGACGTGCTTTTAGACCCTCGCTAGGTATCCACAGCGTTTCACATTGCTTACTTGTGATCGCTGTGCAGGTTCTTCATTATGCGTTTGTCTTACTTACGCACTAGTTGTAATTTACAGCTGCAGCGTACCGAAGTTTTCTCGTGAACTACCCCTGAAGAGCTCTCGCTCGTAAACTCTGACGAGCACGGCGCTTTTAGATCTCGGAACATATTTGGAATCATGCTAGCCGCAAGAAAGGAAAATTGCTCATTGTTTCAGATTTTACCCTTTCTTGCCACTTTTAACTTACTACCTGTCGGCTCCGAGGCTGGATACGTCTGGCTCTTTTATGGATGTATGAGTTAGAGTTATTACTGGCGAAGCAAGGTTTTTGCTGCTGCTGCCATTTCTTCGCGCAGGAAATCGAGATTAATGTTATTGGACTGTGCAGAGTATTCTTCTTCTGCGCTCTGTGGCTCTTTGTACTTTACAATTTTTCACGCATGGCTTCAACTTTGAAGGTTCTATTGAGAGGAATTTTGTAATATGAAGTGTAGGTTATTTGATATTTCAATAGGATGATATTCGATTTCTAAAAAACATAGAACAAGATTGATTTCAGAATTCTAGAAAATTCAGATTTCTAGTTAGTCTTAAAATAACAAATATCAGTCAAGACGAAATTTCCCAGTTTTATACTCTAATTGAACTACTTACAGAAATTTTTTTAAGTACCACAAATTAGAAGAACATAATTACGAATTAAAGCAAATCGAAAAGCCACATATCAAGGGCTTACCGTACTTAATTAATATAAAAAATTGTACATTCAATACATCTGAACGTGTAATTCCCCCTTCATTATACTCTTCCAGCTCGCCAACAGATTTCATCACCCATAAATTCCATGATCGATTATCAGACCGCTGCTTAAACACGTTGTTACTCTCCGAAGGATAGGTACTTTGTGCTCAACGTGTAATGAGCATCTGATTAAACCACGAAAGCACCGATCCCATTAAATTTTAATTTTCGAGCACACTCGATCGAACGGCGTCAATTATCCTTCCGTCTCGATCGTTTCCACGAACCAGGGCAAGGTGGTTCCAATCGCGCACCCTCGACGCTGAAGAAGCAGCGGAAACCGCAATCTCTTCGTTCTGCTTCTTTCTTCGAATCAATCCCATCGGCTAACCCCGTTATCTCCCTTGATACCGTATCATAATTAACGACTAATTACTGCCAACTGGTTATTTAATAGAGTTAGAACCTTTTTCGCCCCTGGTTCGAGGAGTCAACGCGGATCAACTATGGAAGCGCTCTGTTTAGAACGTTAATTAGTCGCGCTCGGCTCGACCTTCGGTGTACCTTGTTAATTATCGTTCGAGCGATCTTCTGGACCTATTCAACCTTCGTGGCTCCTCGAAAGGCAGCGCCGTAGACAGGCTAGACGAGGGTAAACACACTGGGGACATATTTATTTCATCGCCGCTGCTTGGATCCTTTTCTCCCACGGTAACGCATCCGACGAGTTTGCCTTCCATTTTCGCGTGGAGCCACCGTTAAGCCGGTGTTAATCGACAGTGCTGGCAATTAACTGTTGACGTATCGTTTCTTGCGGTGAATGCGAGAATCGATCAGCGTTGGCTGGAATGGGCTCCCTCGACGCGGGGTTCACGGTTGCGTGAGAGGTGGTCGGCGAGGAACGCTGTGATTGTCGCTTATGCTTTGCGCGTTCGTAGGACCTTACGCAATACGTAACAATTAGATAGTCACGAGGAATGTTTCGTATGGGAACGTATGCAGTATTCCCTTTTATTCGTGTGTGCTATTTAGAAGTTTGTTCAGTTAGCACAATCTCGGGTAGCAATCTGATGGTCGGTGACTTCACATTTGGAGTTTGACCTGTTGAGGGAATACAATGGTTTTGGGTGGTATTTAGTGTGGGCTGATTATGTGAAAGTGTGTCGATTGTAGTGGCTTCTGTTGAACAATTTTTTCTTATATTTCTGAGTTTGGTAGTTCTGCATTTCAGTTGTAGTGGAATTTCGAGTAATCGAGTGTCGAATATTCGAAATTTCTGTTATTTGGAATTGCATGTGTTGGGTGTAATGGAAATAAGAGTATAGTAGGACATCGTTTAAGAATAAAATAGTGAAGTAATAGTAGTTTACTGAAGAAAATAAAGCTATAAAAGCTTGAAAGAAGACAGAACCAATTGACACGGAACCAAAAAATGGTTGATAAGTGTCATCTGTATTTACTGTCTTGACCTCGCTTTGGTAGCAAAAGAGCTCTGCCATCTCTATTAAACGTGAATACGGCTGTCACACTTAAAGACTGCTCCCAATTGAGCAACTCGTATAGTTTCAGTAGTGTGAGTCAGCTGAGGACCTGGGATCGCTAGCTTCTGTGTTGAAAAATGTGCTTTTTGGGGGATCCATCCGTGGAAGTACGTCTCAACCCCTGAGGGGAAATAATAAGAGCGACAAATTTCCTTTTATGTAGGAAATCGAGCAAGTTTACCACTGGTTACAGATTCACGAATAAAAATCTGAGACTGCAATTATAATCTGTATTTTACTTTGTAACTGCAGTTTTAAAAATTAAAAATATTTTCTTACATTTTCTTGGTCTTTTAAATATTCTAACTATTTATTAACAATTATTGAGTCACCCTATACAATTTCTAACTCATTCCTCAAGTTATGTCTACATGCTTTGAAACACTCAGTGCTGTCTAAATTAACATAAACAACACAAGAAGCAAATAACTTCCTCAAATCGATTCACATCCCTTTCGTGCCCATCTAAATTCCAATCCACTGTTTACCATTGAATATTCCTCATATCGTAAAACAAATATTTAGAATCATCGCCAGAACCGGCTGAAATATTCTCCATGCATTATCAATAATATTTAATCAATGTGCTTGCATAAACTCGATCTGGACTTTCGTTTCCTCCACTCACCGACCACGCAACGATCTTGCAGGCATGTTCGAATAGGCGTTCGGCTGCATAGAGGCACTCAGTTTATTATTCTTCCTTCTCCGAAGAGGCATGAGGCCTGCCTGTTCGGAGAGAAAATTTAACTCGTAAGAGCTTTCCTAGCAGCGTACGTGGGCGAGTGTGTGCCGAAGATGGTCCGACGAGGCGAATCGTCGGGGCTTAGGCAAACAATTCAGCTTATCCCGTGAATCAATGCTCATCCTTGAGAACGTTCATCGACGGTAGCCAGGATATTCGGGGAAAAAACGAATGTTACTTGAGAAAGTAAACGGCCACGCGTTTAGCGAGCGGGTGCTAAACCGTTCGCGACACGAGTATTCGATTAACCCTATGAACTCTGTCCACTGGCGGAAAAAGACAGTCGAATATCTTCTTATTTGGATTTCGCCTTTCTCGTTACCATTTTTCTCGCGCTACTGGTAATAAACCCTACGAGGCGTTGCCATTGTGGTCGAATAACCTGTTGAGTAGCTTCTGTTAGCTTTGAGATTCTAATTGACCTAGGTGCTCATTCTTGCTTCTATTTTTAAATATTTCAAATTTTCCATTTTTTATACAAATGAAGAATTCACAACAAAAATAGCTCTTATCAACTCTTACGATTTTTTTTTTAATAAGATAGGGACATATTATAATAATCAATAATCAGATTCACAATATAATGGAATCTGTCTTATCAAAAACGCAGCAGGTGTACTACAATGAATATTTTGTTAAAAAGAATATTAATATCAATCAATTAAACAAGAATCAGAGGTGGTACAGTATCTATCCAGTTCTCCTAAAAAGAGACAAGAATTGATAAAGGTCGCTGTATTGTGAGCTCTTCAACTGTTCTACCCAGCAGAAGGCTGACCCAACATACTTCGCTGTAGAAGAATTTGACCATATGAGACGATTATCCTGCACGATTTCCTGGATTTCTATCCGCTCCCGATCTCGTCTCGCAGCGGAAGGTTAGAACAAGATCGGCATGTTTTCGCGAGCTCGCGAGGCGTTCGCATAAAAACAGAGAGCAACTCCTTTTAGACGTAACTCAGTCGCTTTGGTAACGAATGTAGTCCCTCTATAACTCGCGCTCTTCTTGTCATTAGTGTGTGTTTTTAATGAAAATTAGAAGCGACTCAATCTGTATTCCGATCGTCCCGTAAAAGGTCAGTCGGCACTACTTTAAATGAAGCGACAAGAAAAACTTTACCATCTGTCGCAGTGCCGCGGCAAAAAGGATAGAACGTTGCTCTTTGACTGTCATCGGGTTTTTCTGTTCGCGAAACAGTGCCTGTTTTTCCCAGTCGGGTCCTACCGCACGCTGTCGGGCCATATTCGACACGCGAACGAGTTCGTCTCGTTTCTTTTCACCACATTAGCCTTTTCCGCGGCCCCGAGCCGCGGTTTTTCCGTAGCCACGGAATCGCTCGAACCTGCCAGCTGATTATACAAACGAGCAGAGGCCCCCGTGTGCCTCTGCGTGCCTCCCGTACGTTCAAATCGAATCGGACGTTGACGAATCGACTCGCGCCTTTTGCAGAACATCTGGTATTTATCACCGTGCCATCCAGCACGCGACAACTCGCTCGGTGATTAATTAAACGAAAAATCACGTTAATTGATTGTCCTACTGGAACATATCCCGTGCTTTCTCTAATCTGATGAGGCTTTTGCTCCCTAACTCGTTAAATGAATGTAGGTATTAATGCTCTTAAACGAGCGAGGAAATAAGGTCGAAGATAAAGGCTGTGATACTGATCGTGCATACGGTGATTTCAGTTCTGTTGGTCAATATCTTTTTATAGGTTTTCGTATATGTTAGTATTTAGTAGTACTGTGGTCAATTTTGTAGATATTTGTGCCATCAAAACAGAAACAAATTTTACTAGCCTAGCATTATGATTTTTAAGATCTCATGTTAACACTTGTGCAACTTCTAAGTTCAATATTATTAAAATAATTCAATAGTTAAAACGATAAATAGTGTATAGTTTGGCAAGTCTAGGTTTGCTGGTCACATTTGTCAATTATTGTCAATTATTGATATCTTATCAACTGTTGTATTTCTACACTTTCACAGATGTTCTACTGTGTACTGCATTCTTCATCTGTAAGAGTGTAGAAATAAAACAAGTGACAAGCTCTCAAAAATTAACAACAATCGACAAAGGTGACTGACAAAACTAGATTTTTCAAACTATAGATAAATGTCACTGAATATTTCAACAATAATCGATTTTACACTTTACCAATAAACAAATTTAGCACTATAGGTTTCTCCATTTATTCCACATCAATTTCACGAAACAAAACATCCTCTTGTCTTTCCTTTGTTCGTCGAACCAGTTTACAAACAGCGGTCAGATAATTGGTGTCTGTTCGCGGTGCAAGTCTCTTCGGGTTTTGAGGGAACAAAAGGTGTGACGTAAAAAATATCATAACGACGATCGGTGGTCCTTCTTTTTCGCGTC
Source organism: Calliopsis andreniformis (assembly GCF_051401765.1). Lineage (NCBI taxonomy): Eukaryota > Metazoa > Arthropoda > Insecta > Hymenoptera > Andrenidae > Calliopsis > Calliopsis andreniformis. The sequence goes on from NC_135063.1 coordinate 8,148,231, forward strand.
TCGGGACCGACAGTTGCCACCTGTCGGAGGTTTTCGCCGATCCGTTCGAGACACGGCCAGGCAGAAAACATTGCGATAAAAGCGCCGCGCCAAATACGGCCGAGTCGTCTGGGACATAAAGCTTGTTTTGAGGAATCATTAGAGGTGAAATAAAATGCGGTACGCTGGCCATGCTGCTACCGTGTCCGGTTCGAACAGGCACGTATATAGCCTTATGGCATCGGTACCTTCCACGGCTGTCCAGAGATAAATGTGTCCCTTCTCGGCGCAAACATCGCGTAAATACGGCATTCGGTTCATAACGTTTTACTGTTTCATCCATTGTGCTTCGAATTAATTACGTATTTCTAGTGCATTCATAAAGCTTCGTCAAAATAGCGTGTCACTTTCTTAGGAATTTAAAAATAAGTGGAAATATGAATTCTTGTTGGGAAATTATTTACAGTTTAAACAGAATTTTTCAATTAAGTATTGAAGATTGTGTTTATTAAATGGCATCGAAGTTAAAATTTATGATGATGTACTATTTATATTTGAAAAGTATGAATTAAATGTCAGTTGATGAGATTAACTTGTGTGGATTAAGGTGTGATCCATGGTACTAAATTTATAGTGGATACGATTATATTGTTTAACGATCTTAGAAATTATAGCCTATAGAATTGTAAAGAATAACAAGAGTATGGTATATTTCTTGAATTTGTAGACTTGTATTACAGTCAGCGTTATGCTTTAAACGCTTAAGTGGAAATGGAAAGTGGTAGACAGACACGCCGTGCAAGCCGTATTCGCTTCAGTCGTATGCTTACATACAATTAATTGATGTGTTTAACTGGTTAATCCGAGTTGACAGACAAATTTACTATGTGTAATTAAATTTTAATTATTTTTAAACGTGTAATTTTACATGCATATTGTATTGAAAAGTCTGCAGTACAAAATGTTGCAACTGAAATAAGATAATGTAAAGCATGCATCAAGATAAATTCATTCGATATACGTATGAAATACTATAAAGTGTATAATATATTATAAAATAACTACTTTAATTATAATCGAAGATGCAATAATGTCAATCAGTGATGAACTCAATACTGTAACTCGTATGCATTAAGTTAAGGCAATATGAAGATAACATTAAACGAATAAACAACTTGATGGCACTGGAAGCTTTCAATTACTTCTTTCCTGGCTTACGAATGTCGATCGTGTTATCAGATCAAACTTCCAAAGAAAGTGTACGCTCTACATTAATTATACGCTATAAATATAATAACGAGAGACAGTTGACAAAAATCGCTTGAGGTTCGAACCGCTAACGATCTCAAAGACGATCGCCGATACTATGTTATGCGTGACGCGTTTCGGTCTGTTGATATGCCAGTCGATAAGAATCGCGACAACAGTTACCCATGCTCGAATTCAGATGGTTTGTCGTTTAGCCAAAGATCCGATATCCTTGCTAGCTAATTGTGTCTAATTAGTGTCACCTGTTGCAGAGATAGAAAATGCTGCAAACAGAATGATCGATATTTTTCTTAATTACATTTTAGTGATGAATTGAACTTTATTCATCGGGCTTCATTATCTGACATATTTTTCGATTTGGTGATATATGTACTTTTCTACATGCAAACTATATTTTTTTAATTATGTGTTCATTTTGGAACACAGTTTTGCAAGGGTAGAAAAATTAGAAAATTTGTCAATTTTATTTCATTTTAATTTAAAATTAACTAGCTTCCTTTTTCACTAAGAATGTATCTAGTGTATTTATAATGGTATATTTAAGATTCATTGAAAACAAATTATATCATTTCGTGTATAGTACATGTCACACATGATATAACATATGTTCTCATTTTTCGTCAATTTTAATTTTCATCTGATATGATACTAGCAATTATGAATAGTATAATTAAAATGTCATTCGTTAGTGAAAAAATACACCAGAACTGTATGAAACTAAAGACTTTTTTTCTCGTCACTGTAACTTCTCACGCACGACCATCCAATCTTTCTTCATCACCGAGATCAATCGTGCAGTCTCTCAAAATTCTTTCTTTTTCGGTAGCACTCCGTATATGTTCAGCAAAGTACATCTGTTCTCTTCCTTTGATGCTGCTATTTACATAAACCGACACACGTATCAATGAAATATGATGTGAATCGTGGCCCCATAAAAGGTTAATATAAAAAGTAGTTCGCGTGGACCATCGACATTCACACCTGTCGTTTTTCCTCTATCCACGTTTCAGTCACGTAGGGCGCGTAAAGAAGGTTCATCGAGGTGCGTCGCGAGTTTCACGGTGTCTTGTGGCCACGAAAAATCGTCAGATCGTGCCATAAAATCACGTTGGCATTTATTGCCCGCGCGTCTTGCTCAGGCCGCGCGCTGAGTCCATTTGTAAAACAAATGCGAACTCGTTTCTGGGCTCGTTGCCGCCTAAGGTTGCCGCTCATTGTCCCTCGTCCCTTTCACGATCGGCAGCTCGCAAAAATTGAACGCGCATATCCACGCGGTTTACGATCATCTACAAATCGTTCAACGAAACTCCTCTCTCCCCGCAGCATCGAGGAATGGCACTGCTTTGCATACATGAAGACGTCACTCGCGTTGTTTTGATGGAGCCCAGCGAAACAATTCTCCCCCCTAGTGGAGGCAATCGAGGCTTCTCGCTTTGGCTATTACTCCCAGATGGAACGAGGCTTGTTTTCGCCAACATTTGCATAGCACTGTCGTGTTAACCTTTTTCTTAATGCACTTAACAAGGCAGTGAAATTTCCGAAACGCTTTGCTAGTACTAGTAGTTATCGCTTGGTGACCAGTTTACTGTTATTAGTGCTTCTTTTTACTATCTGCAATTTTTTATTACATTTGCACTCTTCTGATACTGTGTTTGTTTATTATTTTATACTTTGAACAACTTGGACTGTAATCTGAGTGTATGGGGATATTTTTGGTGAATGATGGGTAATACGCAGTTGCCACTTTTTTATCAATTTTATCGATTTCAGAAGATGTAGATACTGTTTTAGTACTTTTTATAACTCAATTAGAAATCTTAAGCTTACTGTTCTTAGTTGTTAAATACATGTTACAGAAGATAACACTGTCACCCGTATGACAACAGTTAAACTACTTAATCCTACAATAAGTAGTATAAGTCTATGATGAACGCCCCAAATTTATTTTCGTGTTCTCTCAATATTTTCTGTACATTATTCTAACTTCCAATTCTTTTTCTTCTTCTGAGAATAACTATATCTCTCACATCACACAATTCATGAACCTGCATAAGTACTACACATACCCCAATTACTAAAAAGAAATCAATCAAAGAAAGGATCCAAGCATCAATTACAAAATTTCAGACCAACACTTCAATAAGCTTCACCTTCCCCTATAATTGAGTCATCGCGTAGGAGTAACATTTCACGTGGATGTCCTTGCATTGGCACCCATGGTTCAATCGAGGGAACAAAAGTTCAGGCGAATGTGTTCATTTGCTGGTGGTCGCGTGTTAACACAGATTTTCACGTTCGTACATTATTCAAAAACACTAGTGGGCCTATTTTTCCTTCATTTAGCGCAAGACACCGAGCGGCTGGAGATACTAGTTCCCAGCACGAGACGGCCATTTATTATCGGAGACAAAGGTTACTCTCGCGAGCCGACAATGGTTGTAAGTGCGCGCTTCCAATGGCCGTCGAAGACAATGCCTGAAGTCGGCTTAATGTCAGAAGGGCGAGCGATGCATAATTTATTAAGCCGGCCCTCGTTTCGCGCCGCGAACGCTTCGACATCGTCCGAGAGCTGTCTGCATCGTTACCAGCCATGGCAGATTAACCAAAGGTTGACATTGTCTGCCTCATGTCACTTTGTGTACATAATTTGTGACTCGAATGCAGTACCCTTTGGGAACCTCGCGCTCTGGAGTCACTGAGGAATTGTTTCGTTGACGAATATTGGGAGCAAGTAGATTTCTTTTCTGCTGCTTTGTTCTTTATATTCTAAAGAGAGCTCGTACAGTGTTGGGAGAAATTCGGAGGAATATTTCGAATGGAATTTTATTCCCGAGAATTTGTTGCATTAGGTAATATTTATTTGATTTGTGGGTTCTATTTGGGCTAATGTTCAAATAATTGTTGAATCTCACTATTAAGTAGAATGAACCGGAAAATAGTATTCGAAGTTTATCGTTTTTAGTTGTGGCACGATAATTTCAAGTAATGAATATCTGTTAATTGTTCAGAGAAATTAAAGGTAAACGTCGATTTGAAGTGAAAAAAGACTAACAGTACAGTGTTTTGTCGTTATAAATTTCTAGTTCAGCATGAGTAATAAATTTATACAAAAAAGGAAGCTGCGTTACAGGAATGAAGCTGAAGTAGTGATCACGTTGTGATTATTTGAAATTATTATGTCTCGAACAAATTAATTTGTTCCGCCACATAGGTATCGTAGAACTAATATTTCTTATTAAAAAGTCAATATAATATTTTGTGTTTCACGGGTCTGTAATAAAACGGGAAATTTCACGGGCTTACAGACCGGGTATTACGATTATTGTATAAAAAAGGAAGGGTGAGCAAAGAGTTCTCATAAAACCGAGATAAAAGTGAATTAATGACCCGTTTTGTCAAGCCAGACGGAGGAACAATAATCGTCATCGTTTAATTTTGCGAAAGGGGTCGGGGCGGCTTCTAGCGCAAACATTGAATCCTCGTAAAGCTTTTCTGAAAGTCAGTGAACGGGACGAGTTGTTAAGCAAAACCCGCGACAGGCCGCAAATTAATTAAGGTGGTCACAATTAACAGTAATGAAAGGGAATGTTTCAACTACCTCGTTTTTAAGAATCCGGCTTCTGGCTGGGCACGTTCCTTAATCGCAATTAACCGACTGCGAAAGTAATTAAGACTGAGGACCGTCGCCAGTGAACGTAGAAATGAAGAAAAGGTTCGGTCGTGACAAAAAAAGGAAAAAAAAAAGAAAAGAAAAGAAAAAAAAAGGGGGAAAAAAAGAAATGAATAAGACGGCCGTCCGCAGGGACTCTGTAATTAAGGTGTCTTAATTGGACGCTTTCGCCTGCCAATTATCCTCGAGGGAATCTCGAGGACTAGCACGCCTGTTAACCCTATCACTGGAAGTGGGTCATTCCGTTCGATGAATAACCAATGAATGATCGGATATTATGCAGATTATTATCTATATACGACAACTTTCCTCATTTCTTGCGTCCTTTGAATTAAATCAAGATTCAAGTGCAGACAGGATTCGTATCCTAATACAATATCAAGTTTTATAATTCCTACAAGTTTTCTAGTCGCTTTATTACTGTGGCGTCTGATTAAAATGATTTTATAGTGAGCACAATATCTGTATACCTCCTCAGTTTTCATATAATAACATTACAGTAGCTTTTTATTTGAAACATGATATCCATCTAGAACACTCAATACTATATCATATAATTTGAAAAAAATTGTATACTGATATACTATGTTTTATATAATGTTACTGCACAAAAACTGGACTAGCAAACACGCTTTTGAGTCTCTGTATTTCGTTCTGTGTGGTCCTCACGATTCACTAATTTTGAAGGAATAACTAAGATTGGAATGCGGAGCTAATGTTGCCGTATCTAACGCCTTCGCTGACAATGAGTGTTTCAGATAGGCTGAAATGGCAGTTCACACCGTGACAGTGGGTCTGTGACATTTTACATGTACACCGTAGATAGAAGTCGACAGTAAAATGTGGGTGGTTCGGCTCGCGATATTTACTCGGCGTGTTATAGCTATCAGATAAAATCCTGTCTGCAATTACATCACCGAAGAAACACACGCGGCCATCCCCGTTCTCGTAAAACACGCCTGCTAATCGTTATATTCGCTCTTTTCGAGACCGAGTTCCGCTTTAATTGCAAGGGGCCGACGTTAATTTACCGTAGGTACGCGGGAGCAGCTGAATCTTTCGTGCCTCGCCACTAAATGCTTCCACGGCACTACCTACGTGTTGTTCTCGAGGTATCGCAACTCGTTGATGGTTTTCTGCAAGGGTGCATCCTCTGGAAGGTGCCTTCTTTAAATTTACTGTACAGATATTTTTTTATCGGGATATGAATCTTCCTCCTTTGAGCATTTGCTGGGGAAATTAATTTGTGCATTGGGTGGAGCTTATGACCAATTACAGAGTCATTTAACCGAGAATAGTATTATAAATGAGCAGTAGAGTAAAATTAATTGTTTTTAGGCAAAATTGAAATTGGCGAAGCTAGCAAGTTTGAGACTTGCTCTTTGTTGGTATACTGACGGGTGAAAGTAATTATAAAATACAAACGAAAATGTTAGAAATAGAATAGTAGTAAGAAGGGATAAATTAAATTATACTGTAGCTAGGATAATTCAAGAGATTTCGTACTAGAAAAATTGATTAAATTTTTATGAATAATCTGCGTATTTAATTACTTTACTTTTCTTTAACTAACTTACTTTCAAGTAGAAGAATCCAGAGTGACTCAAACAAGTACTTGTATATCCACTTTCTGTGCAATAACTTGATTTAAACAATCGATATTAGAAGGAAATATCTTTTCATTATTAACTACTTATTAAAATGACTCCCACTGCGCATCCCATCAATACCTTAGCTTCAAAAACAAGTCCTCCCTCTTCGAATCTTTTATGAGCCGGCCAGCAGTTATCTGACAAATCTCATCCTGGGAGGATCCTCTTCTCTCGTCCTATCACTCGCATCAGTTTCTCCTCGGCTCTGAATAAAAAGGAGGGCGGGGGTCGCGAGGAAACGATATTTTCAGCGAGCACCGAGCCCATCATCGCGATCACCGAAACAGGTCGTTCAACCCCCGAAAACAGAAGCGAGGACGCATCGTAGCCTCTGCAAAACGAGAGACACAAGTTCGCACGCCTAAATGGCCTGGCCCCTAATTAAACGATAAACTATGGCTGGCCGGAAATATCGTGGATCCGGTGAAGGAGCCAGCGTCGAGATAAATCCCCTCTCGGCCCAGATTTGCATTCTTTTATTGCCCCTCGCCGGACACGCCAAACAAAGCATAAACGTCCTATCGACTGGCGGACTTCGTTACACGTCAGAGTTATGGCTTCCTTCCTCAAAATCTGCGCCACGTTCTCTCCTCTCCTTTTTTTTTTTTTCCATTTTGTCAACGATCTTATCGTTCTAGTCGTATCCTCATTTGACTCGGTAATTTATACCCGATCGCTTGTATCGTTCGCCACACAACACTAACAGTCGGGATTAGCATATAAAGCGACGCGCGCGAGTTTTCGTGCATGTTTTCCACCTGGACATTCGTTCGGTAAAAGTCACGTCGGGGTGGAAGGGGGAGGGACTTTTCCTCGCGAAACGCTCTCCTCCCGCTGTACTTAATTGCATCCTCCCTCGCCTTCCATCGAAACGAATCTGGAAGGTCCTTTGTACACGATGACTATCTGGATTCATTACCTCGTACAAAATACGAGATTAATTGCCGCGATACTTTTTTCTCGCGCTCGGAACACCGGACACCCCCCACCCCTGTGCTCCCCGCGGCTCTATTCATTGTCTACGCGAGCGGTGGCGATATCGAATCGAGCGAATACCGAGCGTACAGCCTGTTCCAGCTCGACGATCGCTGGCTCGACGATGACGATCTCCTCATCCGACGATCCACGGGAAAGATGTCCTTCGCGAGGCGCACCTGCCTCTTTAGGATCTTATTTCGCGATATCAGATCGTCTTTCTGCAGCGCCAATAATTAACTACTAGTACACGAATGGAGGCGTGTGTACGTGCCGCGGGGGGAATCGTGGGTACATCGGCAACGTATTTTTTCGATACGATCTTTAATGTGGTGGAAAAAAGGGACCTTCAAGGCGGTTTCCTCGGTTTTAAAATTTCTAATTTATAGATTTCGGTTCGACGCTGAGTCTCCGCTCTGTACACCCTAGACGCGGATAAATGGAAATTCTGATGGGAGATTTGCAGACGGGAAATATTAACTGAATTAGAATATTCGAATGAGAGTCACGTATACAGCAGAGGATTTTTAGTCATGTTTATGTATATCTTTGGATATAAATGTTTTTATTAATTTTACGTGGCAAGGGGTGTATGGCAGGCGGTTTTATGCTTTGGTGTGCTGGGATAAAGATGATAAATGGAAGTGTGTTTCAGTATCTAGTTTATATTTTAAGATTTATTACGCTGGGAAGCGTTTTCAAGAGAGTCTCGGTATCGTTTTAATTACCGTGTTAGAATACATCGCGTTGCGCGTAAAGAGAGTCGGTTTTCATGTCAGTTTCAGAGCGCATCACAGCAGGTGTCAGTTATATGTAGGTACGTTGAAAGGTAGGGCAGTTCGTAATTGTATATCTATTAATATTTTACGAGTTAACAAGGAAAAACTAATTGAATATGTGAACACTTAAGTATACATCATTATATTTTATAATGGTCGAGAATTTAAGATTTCATGCTGTATTTTCCTCACTATTGCCGACTGCGGATTAGCTTTCTTTCCTGATAGTATTACAAATAAATTCTTTCGCGGAAAGGTTTTTATTCTGTGTTAATGCCTGAAGATGTTCTGAAAATAAACATAGGTACCTATAAATAGAGGTTATTGATTACTTAATCTGTTAGTAATCTCACTGAAATTATGTGATATCCTGGATTATTCTTCCAAAAATAGGGAAATTGAGAATTTATCTTAGTATAAAATAAATATTAGATTAAGATAAATTATGTATTATATTCTCTTTTGTTATTTATGAAATTAGATGTTAGCCACGAGGCATTTTGTAATTGAGTATTATTTATAGTTTCTAGCTAAAATAGGAGAACGAAATAACTGTACTTAATAACTTAGGTATGAGGATTATCTCAATACTATTTTATCAATTTTAGTTTACTTATCGTACTATAGCTCGATGTCCACACAATTTGATGACTCATTTGCATATTTTATACCTCATCCTCCTTATCATCATAGCTTCACGGATTAGTGCTTTAACATTCTATTCTGGCGTTCATCATTTCTCGAGTCTTCCCACATGCTGAGTTCCTTGTACGTTTTACTGTTTCTATTAAAATTCTCCTGTCGGAACATTTAAATGAAAATATAGCATAGATGGTTTCGCCAGCCTCGTTACATCAGATAGGTAAACAGTATAGTAACCATCACTCTCTCTTTAGATTAAGAATATTTCTACAGTTACGTAAGGAAGCTCATTTGAAAAAATATTTTTTTCAACAAAAGCTGTATTATAAATTAATTCTAATATTGAGAACGAAGGAATTGCAGTAAATGCAATAACGCACCACTGCGCTATATACATATATTCCCACTTCATTAAACTCCAAACTGCATAATCAAATCGCCATTCACATATTCAAAAATCTAAAGCACTACATCCAATTTGGGACAAGAATACGAATAAACCCAGGAATAAATAACGAAATCGTGAAATTCCAGAGATCACGTGTGAAGAATTTACCAGCGATGAGGAGGCGAGGAGTACCGACCTTCATAGATCGCAGTAAGGAAGATGATAAGAAGGGAGGCAGAATGGCGGCGAAGGAAACGGCAATTTATCGAGAGAAGCTGCTGGCTCTAATATGCCTTAATAGATATCCTATCGGCTGATTGAGGTACTTGACGTATGCTAGCGCAACCCTAAATGCCGTGGCGCGCAGCTCGGCCCTCAGAGCCAGGGTCGGCGAATGCGCAGTATTAGAGGCCCCGGCGCACAATTTTATTGCGCAGTAAATGCAGGTATAAGGCGCGACTTTTAAATTCACTTAGCCGCGGCGCGGAATTAAAACGCAAACTTTACTGCACCCGACCGGTTCTCTGTCCCGCTTTGCATCCCCAGTCGTTACCCTCGCCCCGGGGTGAGCTCGAGAGGAGCGGTTCGCATGGTAGCAGTCTGGAAAAGGAGGAGCGCAGCTTCTGTGCGCGTGAAATGATTTGTGTCGGAGACATGAGTGGTTCGTTGAATCGTGGGATCGCAAAGTGCTACTTTAAAGTAGCATTGCGTGGTTGGGCTGTTACGATCGTGAATACTTTGTTGGTAGTTGATGGTAGGCTAATGACGCCTATTTACCGAGCACTTTGCATTTTAGAAACTGAAGCTTCTACTTCTTTGTGCTCTGGGATTCGTAACTGCTTCATTTTATGACATTAAGCTATCGATTTAGTGATGCAAAGTAGGCGGATAAATGAGCCGAGCGGTAGATCGTACAAAATAAAGCGATTAAATGGAAAATAGCGTTTTATAATAATATGTTGCAGTAAGTACTGCAATTTAGTTTATGTAACTACTTCGATAAATAAATTGCAACGATGTGATATATGTAGGTATCTACTTAGTATTTGGACCTGAAGTGTCTACCATAAATTAGAGCAAGGAAGTTAAGGAGTGATTTAATTTTCGATAAGGTTACGTAGTTAGACATGAGCCAAAATGATCATGAGCAGAGGCATAATTCTCATCTTGATGAGTTGTGCGTTTCAGTTTGCTCCTGGTACAGTTACTTCATTCAGACTTCTGATTATAATGTCATCAGCTGGCTAATAAAAAATTAAGTGATATTCTTGAGATAAATAAAATATTCTATCTCTACTCATTAATCTTGAGTAAAGCAAGAAGTATCATGTTACTGTTATCCGTTGTACCAACTTAATAGACGTGTAGGTATAATATGTACAGTCTCTCCATTTAATTTACACATGTATTATGATATCACCGTCGAATCCCTCCCATAACATTTAACAAATTTTTTCAATATTTTTAATAACTCAGTCGTTAATACTTATGCAATACTTATAGTAGTCATACAATTTGCACCACCTTAAAAATATTAATATCTTCGGTTCAACTCTCACGTGAGCAGTAACTGTCCGTGTTCTGGGGCATTAAAATGTAATAATAAATCAAACCTGTAGATAAGAGCGGTAAATCAGATTTATAAAATACTTTAGCGCTCCTATTACTACTACGTTTGCAAAGTATTCACGTATTCAACAAACTCTATTTTTAAGGTGCAGTAGAATTTTATTGCTCGCTACTGTACTCTAAATCACTTGTCAGAATGGATTCGCAATGATCCCACCATATCATGTTACAATACTGACACCACAGCAACAAAAACATAACTGCCCGTACGACGGTCGCGTATCTCTTTGCCCTTTTTCCAACGAGCGCATTTAATTACAGAAACGTCTCCTTAGCGACCTAATAACGCGATCTCGCGTTACCGATCATTAATCAACGCTGAACGTCGCGGAAGCCCGACAATAAAGCGCCATTCAGCATGATCCGCAAGAACCGCGGAGGACCGAGAAGAAAATGGTAACAGCTTATTTAAATACGCTTTATCCCGCTCAGCTATTGGTCGTAAATTTTCGCGATCCCTTTATTCTTCCGGTTTCATAAGCGGGCACGAGATGAATTTATGAATGCGCGTAGGCAATACGTTACAAGCACGTCTAATAAATATCAAACCTCTTCATTTACCTGTCCAGCCGCGATATACTTACAGACGTCGGGAGATACAGGCCGACGATCGGTCCTAGAACAATGGCGTGAACGCTGGAGTCGCGCGTTACGCAAACGCGGCACGAATTTCGCAATTCGCGTTACTTGCCGCTCGCAGCCGCGGATTTGTGGGTGGAGTGAGTCGAGCGCGCGCGCGTACCGCTGCTGTCGAGATGTGTGCGCCTTCATGAGAAAATGGCAGATCCGTATCGCGTTGGAAGGCCTGCAGAAACCGCCGGCAGTTTCGTGGGTTACTTACGAGCCACGGTTTTACTCAGGTCGTAGAAACGTCGCAACGCGAGCCCTCGTACGAAATAACACGACGCCGCTCCTGGCTTCTTCGCCCACGAGACTTATTTTTCAGTGTTAACATCAATCTGCCATTCGCCTGGTAATGTCGGCTACGTGGGCGATGCCATTCGCAGGGGCCCATAGGCGCCGGAATGCTTGGCGATCCTCTGTTGATTCGACTGTTATTGCGCTGAAACGATCCTGGATGGACTCTATGCACGGAAGCTAAGAGTAAACCTTGTTTCCGGGAGTCGACGATACTGTTTCAGCTGATATTGCCGACGATGGCACTGACGATGAATCAGTCTTTAGGGGCGATATTGTCGAGGGTTTTCTGGTGGTATGACAGTTGTAGGGGCATTGGGAGGACTTTGTGCGTCTAGGAATATTTACCTTTTATTTGTGCCGTTTTTGTAGCGTCCGGGGCACTTCGTCTTATATGAGGTTATTATATTGTTGTTATATGAGAATACATTGTTAGGAGATTTAGTTTATGTAGGATCATTTTTGTCAGTAGAGAATGGGTTACCAGAATGAGTTACTTGCTTACACTGTTTTGTGTGTTAAGATTTAGAATGGTAAAGTATTCATATTGTCTTGGTGTGAGCATTTACCCTGAGCGTTTCTTGAATTTCTCTTATTTATGTCTACTTATACTTTTTATTTTTCTTACCTTTGATGATTTAAAAATAGTTCACTAAATTAAAAACCAATTTTACAAAGTCCCTCTAGAAATTGGGAGTTTACATAGTTTTCACTTTGCTTATTGAGTGTTGTCTCTACACTATAAGTGTCATAGTATCTACCCTGAAATCTTTTACAATGCCATCCTATCTATGTCATATAACAGACCTTATTTTTAGATCATCACGTGAACCCATGTCCCATAAGCTCAATTATTCATCTTTCTGTTATTGATGCTCATCCTCAATAATCTCTAGAAACACCACATCATATTCCAAAGTCTCTCTAATTTACTAATATTCTTTTACAAGCTCTTCTTAAACCGTCAGATAGGTATATTCAAATCATCATAGAATCAAGTATGATCATTTTTCATGGACAGGATACATCTCAAGTACCTTAAACTTAATTTACTCTATCGTGATATTTTACTTTACAGTAACACGCGAGTACGAAACGTAAATGATCCATTCGTTTCATCCGCTCTAAGTCTTGCAACTCTCACAGAGTCCTGGCCAGAGACTGTAATGGAAGACGCAGTATCCTGTTCCGATGTTTGCTATAATCGTCGAACGCTTCGCACCAGGTGTTCGACGAGTTCATAATAATCACTGACTATTTTGCCAGTGGAAATCAATTAAATGTTATGAGTCTACCCGCGGTGAGGAACGGTATCGCGATGGTATCGAGTTTTAATCCGGTTCCATTTGTCGGTAGACGGAGATCTTCATTGACGATGGAAGATCGTCCCTGACGATGTTCGCGCGGTAAAGAAGGGTGCAACAAGAATGTAACGACAGCGGAAACAACAGGAAGTCGTATAAAGCGAGGTTCTTGAATGGTGGTCGTAAGCCCGCGAAATTCTTGGCGTAGGCAGATAAACGTTGCGCTTATTTTACTATCGAGATAACTCGCTCCACGAGCGATGCAAGTGGGTTTAATGCGAGAAGCTTTATTACGAGTGTCATGACTTTTTTCTAGTCTGCGTTGAGGAAGAGTATGTTCAATTACTGAAAGAATATCCTTCGAACGATAGGAAAGTGAATCGTCAAAGAGAGAAACAAAATTATATTAAGCTGCGTTTACATTAGGCAACTGTAAAATTGTCGTTTCGACTTGGTTAAAATTGAGTTTACACGGATAGCTTTGATCATCTTCAGGTTGAACAACTCGGTTGTCCGATCAAAAGTTGCCTAATGTACACGTGGCATTAAAGGAACCTGTCGAATGCATTTCAAAATGATTTTAAAATTCAAATTGGAATACGCCAAGTGCATTTCCAGAAACCACTCGAGTAATGTAAACATTCTGACAAGTTCAGATAATTGAACTCATTGTCAGATTTAGTCAAGAAATCATCACTTTCTCTTAAGGACCTAACAATTTGCTCATCTTACTGACATACTATTACCCATCATTCAGATTCAGTTGGCGTCTTATTAAAATAGAGATAAACGATTTCTGAGTCATAATTACTACCATGTATACGCTTTAAGGCGGTTTAGGTCATTACACAGTACGAGGAGGCACGATTACTTCCAGCTTAGTAGTTATTTCCAAGTTTCTCAGCGGCATGGTCGAAAACCACAGCGTCGTAGATTATGGTTTCATTAAGTAAAAGGCAGAGCGAAATAAGTTCGCGATTACACGGCGAGGCCGATGAATTTTTTATGAAGCGCGCGCCTCTCAGTTCTTTTGCGGTCGTGTAATCATCCCTCGATACATAATCAATAACCGATAGGCAGCGGGAAATCGCCCAGCCCCCATAGCTGGGGCCAATGATCGCTGCTCCACCCACGCAATCAAACAGTCACGGTGCTTCCGTGATTTCGCTGACGTGCGCTTCCCATGCGAAATTTTTTCATTGTGCTGTTGCACGATGATGCTGGGTACCGATGAATGCGCTACCATATCCATCAGGATCGTTGCCCCTCGGTCGCTCGTCGCGTTTTATTGCAGCCTGCCAGTAGCCAATTGTGAAACAGTGATTTGCGAACTGCCCTCGAGATGGACACACTTTTGGTTTACTATGTGTACCTGAAATGCTATTCGATGATTGTTCCTCTGATTCTCGATTTTATTGTGCCTGTTAATGGTTCTTTGTAAACTACTGAATTATTCATTAGCGATACAGTTGTTCTAATTTTTATGTGTTACATATGTGCATATTATTGGGATTAATACATAGAGTCTAGGTATTACTTTGAATATTAGATTTTCTTGAGATTCTTTTAGAAATTAATAGTCAAAGTGGTCAGCTTATATGTGAAATCATTTTTTGGGGGGAAGCTTCTGAAATGCAAGTAATCTGACTTTGTGAATAATTCGAATACCTAGCAAGCATAGGGTTTGTAAATTTCATGTTACAATCTTATGACTCACGAGCATATAAAATGTTTATATCTGGCGATCTTTTCGCGAAAATAAAACTCATACGAATTTCTCGATGTCGAAACAGTCTCCTATGAATTCTACTTGTGTGGCAAGAGGAGATCGTGCGCACACAGAGTACGAATTAGCTATTTGCTACGGTATCGCGTTCCTTCGGCACTTTAACCTCCTCATTCTTTTGCCTGCCAGGCATACATAAGTTCTTGCCCCAGAAATCACAGTACTTTAGTCCTGCCAGGTTTATATTATCGAAATTGCTAGCGAATGTTTTTACTGTACGGCCAAATACTAACAATCTTCTACGCTACGGTGATGTACGCGACAACAACACAAATTCGATATCGGTGATTCGAGATTTCTGAATAAGACGTTGACTGACAAGCTGTACTCTAGAATTTGTATCAGATCTCGTCCAGTGGTTTTCTCTTGAAACACATTACTTTTACTCAATCATTTCACAATTAAAAATATTCAAAAATAAATACTACGAATCTTGTAATTTTAAATTCTGAAGAAACAACACTTCATACGAATCCAATACATTTTTTCTCGCTGACCAAAAATAAATTCCTCTCCAATTATCAAGACCACGGACCCCAAGAAACATTCCTCGCTAAAACCTGAAACAGGTGATGCCCGAGGTTTCGCTTAAAGAAACCTGGTATAGGACTCCTACGCGGTATGAACTCTGTTCTGGCACTCTTTCTCAGCGTTGACGAAGAATAGGTAGCGCGAAGAATAAGAAGTGGACGTGGCTGGGCCAGGGAATAAAGGAGGAAGTGTAGAGGGTAGCGTGAGCAAAAAGGAAATGGCACGGAACAAAGAACAAAAGTGGGCGAATTCCCGGTCGCTCGAGATAAAGAGGAGGACCTGGAAGGTGGACCGAGGGAATAAGAAGAAGCAGAAGCAGCAGAAGCAACAACAGCAGCAGCAGCAGCAGCAGCAGCAGCAGCAGCAGCAGCAGTAGAAGAAGAAGAAGAAGAAAGCCGGTGCTCGGCTTGGTCCGGGAGATATTCGCCGACTAATTGAATTTACGAGCTCGCCGAGCAACCGACGTGGGTCGTGCCGGTCTTTGGGCCAGATTCAGTGTCGGTACACCGCCATTAGTGGCCGCTCCTCCTGATTCCTCCAGTATTCCACAACGATAATCGTAAGTTCCGCGATCATACGACAAACAGCCGAAAACTTCGTCGCGTATACGTGACCGTGATATTTGATACGATACCAGGTGTTCGCCTTTGGTGCCATTATGCTACCGTTGGATTTCTGTGCTTCTGCTGGCGATCCTAGTCGCCATGCCGATCTACCATTACGCTGGGAAGCCCACGGATCGTACACATGTACGAAAGATTTCGCTAGAAGGGGGCCGAGTTACCGCGAACACCCCGATGACGAGATCACAAAGGCTACTGTGCTTCTTTCGCCTTGGAAGTTATTGTTTCGTGACCACCCAGTCGGAAAGTGGAATCTTTTGTTCGAATGATATTTCCTTTCTGACGCGATGAAAGGAATCGTCGTATGTCTCAGTGTCGATTGAAGTTTCTGGGAGGGAGTGAGGTCTGATCGGATTGGAATCTTCTTTTCTTTCGAGGAGAAATAATGAAAATGATTCTTATAGGATGTTTTAAATGAAGAAGTCAATATTGGGGGAGTTTATAATATTGGTCATTTTGAAAAAAATGATTCTCAGTGATATTCAATTTTTACGTAATTGAAGATGTTGTCAATATAAAAGAAGTATATGTGTTATTCCTTATTATATAATAACTATCATACGACAATAATGTTACAGTATTTTTGTAGGATCATTATAGGATCACTGCAACTCCATTAAACTTGTAAACTGTTTAAAAGATATCTTCTTCTATCGAGTATGAAAAATTGAGTTTTCACCAGCGGAATTTTTTCTTGTTAATTAAAACTCGTAAAAAATGAATAAAATTCGGTGACTTTATTCCTACATTTATTTAAAATACACACAATGTACTTCATATCTCATTTTCAGAATGACCTCTACTATAACCCATGAAAATATTCACTTTTCCACGTAAAAGATTCCATATACAGGGTGATCAATTTAACTGGAAACCCCCTAATAAGTGTTGGCAGCACTCACAATATTAACAGCACTTACAATAAATGTTGCCAACACTTATTAGAGGGTTTCCAGTTAAACTGATCGCCCTGTAGATTAGTCTAATTCGTGGCTGTGTACTTCGACTGAGATCATGCACCGTGACTCACTATAAAAGCTGAACGGGTTAAGGATCTCATGTCCATCATGCTTTATCGCGTGAATATCACAATCCGCTTGAAAATTTTATTTCCATCTTGTGCTCGCGTGCTTCGAACGATGCTGTGTGTTTCTTGAGAATTTTTTCTCCTGTCCATGCCTTTTTGCGATACGTAAGTTGGCCGGCCCCTGGTCGCCGAGCAGATCGGTTCAATGGAAAGGAACCGGTCCCCGTTTGTTCGTGAACTCGCACCGACAACCGGTATAACTAACCTCCCTTAACGGCCAACGTGTGAGAGCGCAAAGTCGAAGAAAAAAAGTGCTATAGGCCACTAGTACTCGCCTCCACACCTCAGCGTTCTTAATCTATTTTCACTTAAATATTTCTTTTCTTTCGCAATCTTCGATGAAACTGTTCTAAAATAGAATGAATGGACTAATACTTTGTAGAAAGCAGAAATATTATATGAAGGAGATTCATCGACTTTTTACGAAACAATTGAAATTTATTTTTTAGGAGGTAGTATTTGAGAGATCTATTTAGAGGTCCTAGAGAAAAGTGTAAGTTTTGTTGCACTTGCATGTGCAACAAATGCATGTTTTAAAGAACATTGTAGTAGGTGAATCTTAGATTATGTTGTATATCGAAAGAAAAACCGAATTCTTTGTGAAGAGAAACAATTTTTGATTCAAAAATACGTACAAGTATTAGGCTGATGTCTGACATGCACATTCTACTGATTATAAGTTCGTTCAGTAGAATATGTCCCGTGTTCAGTCAGACACTTTCGTTGAGCAACAAAGGTAGATTCGAAAACGCTAAAATCCCAGGTTCATTAAGAACTCTCATGTAAGGTCTTAAAACGATAATATCGAAGCATTTTTCTTCTCTCCTCCGGCAGTATCAGTGCACAAGTTTTCGCAAAAACAAACCCAACTTATATCTCGTTTCCTCATAATCTCCATCCAAGTAATTACTTTCCCAGTAATTCTCGCGGTCGTCAGGAACACCAGAAAGATGCAACAAGGGAAGCCTAGCGGAACACCATTTAAAACCCGCGTATCGTTTCATCCGTCCTCCGTCGACCGAGAAAGGTCGGAACATCTTCCTCTATAAAAAGATGCCCAGATTGCGTCCGACTCGTTGTTAACGACCGTGTAGAAACAAAATTGCTGTCCCGGTAATGGGCACGGTTCCGTCCGTGGTTTCATCGCGGCGAGATTTCGAGGACGACGGTCGCGCGCGGTGCACGCGACTGTAAAAGGTAAAGGAAGAAGAAAGCGGTGAAAGCTCGCGCACCGCGGAGGCGTTTGTCGAACAAAACGCCGCCGCTTTTAACACTTTTCTCCAACTGGCTCAAAGCCCGATTCTCTCTCGCTTTATCCCTCCGTCTTTCTCCCCTTTCACCCTCGTTCCTCCCCTTTTTTTCTCTTCTTTTCCCTCCTTTTTTTTTCTTTTTTTTTTTTTCGACAATACAACTCTTGAAATCGCAACGTGACTCGTTTCGGGGACGGCGTGCACGCGTTCTCTCCTCTCGTCGCTTTATCCTCTTTTCCTCTGCGCCTTTTGTCCCGACGCTTCCCCGACGCTGAAACCGCGACTTCAACCGTCGCGTTTCGCGAACAGAAGGAAAAAAATAGAGGGAAAAGAGTGACCCAACGGTCGTTAAACGCTCGCGTTAATGTTAATAATGATAATGGACCGGCGAGATTAAGAGAGCGCGCGAGAAGAAGAGGGAAAGAGAGGAGCCCCAGGGGAGAAACTGACGCCGCAGACGGGTTCGCTGCTGTTTCCTCTGGTGTTGCATAATTAGAGAAAACGTTATTACGCCACCAATTACTGGAGCTTTCGGCCCGCCACGAAAATTAATTAACGCGCCACGATGCCGCGCGAGAAGCGGAAAGCCTGTTATGTTCTTTGTGCACGCTTTTCTTCGAGGGTGTGCGAGCGGACGGAAGCTGAGGGAAGTGTACTCTTACGAGGATACTTTTTTTTCTTTTGTGTCCTTTTTTGATTCGTTTTGATCGTACTTGCTGTTCGCGACTTTTATTCATCTTTGATGCTTCTTTGGAATTTAAGGAGATTTTTCGGTAGGACGTTTTATAGACTGTACTTTAAGTGTGAATAATTCGCCTCTCTTCTCATAGAAGTTCTGTTGACTATGAATCTTGTAATTTCTTATGTTTTCTGCATCGTTTTCGTCGATTGAAGCTAGAAGTTCTTGGGACATCGCCGAAATTACAGAGACACTGACCTAAAACTTACAGAAGGAAGTCTTTTTCTCTAAAGATAACATTTCTCGCGTAGCTTTTTGAGAAGAAATTTTTCTGTAGCAAAAGTTTCAAGCGTTCGTGAAGGACTCAATAGAATCTACTGAAAGGATAATACTGCAGGAGGACAAAGGTCCCTTTCACGTCTTTCAAAGCTTTTGCTACTCGCTTAATGACTAAGTAAGAATTTATAAGCACGTAAATAATAGTGATAGTCCGCTGAACGCGAGTATCAAGCCGTACGACAGATGCACCATTCAAGATTTGAAGAGATCTCAAGCGCTCGGAGGTCTTTATAAGCAAGAGGCTACAGAGGTAACGATCCCTTTAGGTATTGAATTTTCAAAGGAGCTTGGTCAGATATCGATACGTCAGAGGAGGAAAGAAAGAGAAAAGTTCTATTCAAAAGTTCTTTATGATAAAGGTAAATATACGTAAAGGAAAAATGTGTACGTAGTGTGTAATGATCAGCAATTAGCATGACGAGTGCTTCGAGATCTACGCGTTGGGAACATTTGCGTATTATTTACATTAGAAGGTAATGGGAACCCTTTGATCTTCGAACGGTACCTAGAGATCCGTGTTTCCATATACGTGAATACTTGCGTAATTAGAATTTTAATTTACGAAGAAACGCACGTATCCTTTTCAATAGGTTCTGTTCCTTAAATGCATTCGTTAAAGCGAAACTTTTATGCAAGCAAGGTAATTATATAGTACTGAACTTTTAAATAAGAAATGCCTGACATGATTAATGAATTACTGTCTTTATCTGTATCTTAAATTAAAGTTGACAACCTTATACTGTTACTTTGAAATTTAGATAATTATATATGCTTCGAAATAATTAGCAAACAGCATACAATTTAGCAAAATTCTTCTATCAAGTTTTTATATTTAGATATGAGTTTTTATTTTCAGCATCATATTCTGATGAAGCATAGCAGTAGAAATTTCATATGAAATATTAAAAACATTAACAAATTTTTGACTTGCTTGTTTCGTAGGTACCTTTTCAAATAAGTCTAAATTAAATGCAATCAGGAACATGTCAGTAGATAATGATTTTCAAAATTCTGCTTAAACCTACAAAATTATAAATAACATAATCGTGTTCTAATTTCAAATCTCTAGTGAACGTGTTCTAAAATTATTGTCCTCCAAAAATGAAAAAGTTAGCGATTCATATATGATACAGACGTACATGTTTCACTTCCACGCTCACAGAAAAACCACCGTCGTGCTCTGATCAAAGAGCTGTACGTGACTGAAGATCTGAAAAGCTCTTAACCACTGTTGACAATGTCAGTTTTTCTGAAACGATAGCTTTCTCGCGGTGACAAGTATTTTTATGCATGTTGGTCGCGAATAAGGTTCTGCCAAGACAGTTGGCGCGCACGACACGTCCAAGTAGTGGGTACGAACGCGAACTCCAGACGTGTCGAGGATCGAGATGATATCAACACGAGTTGGCGCCAACCTTCGGTCTACGACACATTCCTTCCTGTTTGCCATGGTACATGAATCATACAGGGCAGGCGGACGTGTATCAAGCAACACCAGGCTTCATCTACCAATAGTCTTAATTGTAGCTTAACAGCTTTATCGTTTGCTTTGTTTCATAATTATACAGTATTTTCTTCACTCACTTAGATTTTTTATTTCTCTGATAAGAATACTAGTAGATTTCTTTTACTAAGTTTTAATTAGGAGCTTTTTTCTCCTTTATGATTTAGAGGCTGTCGTTAGTAAACTTCCTTGTCGAATTCGCGAGGGAATAGATGATTCTGTTTTAAATGCAATTAATAGATCAGAGAAAATAGAAAGAATGAAAATTTGAGAATGTTGATATTTAGGTAGCAGAAATTTTGGATGTTTAAATCTTGAAGTATTTGACAGTTTGAGTCTTTAAATACAGGAAAATCTGAATATTTAAATATTTAAAAATTTGAATATTTAAATAATTCAAAATTAGAATATTTAAATTTGAAAATTAGTTAATAGTTCGAATCAGAAATAGATTTATATTTTCCTTCAGTGCGTCGATTAAATCATATCTATATAAGAATTAATGTATAAGAAAATATTTCAATTAGTCTAACAGTCTTTTTGTCCATGTCAGTGTCCAAAACCTGAGAGTCACTGAAGTGAAGAGTATCAAAGCGTTCAGTCTCCAATGATCCTTCAGCTTCGCAATATTTCCTCATAGACAATCAATCTTCACGATCCACCTCGAAGACAAAAGACATCCACAGCGTGTAATCGTAGCTCATTTGCCTCCTTTATTCGGTCGCTTTTTGTCGCTCAGCTCAGAATCGTCAGTTTTCTGCGCAGTATTTTCCCCATAACCGAAGGAATATTCTGTCGGAACTTCGAAATAATTGGATCGGCACAATTAGGGAATGCACCCTTTCACCGAGCCTCTTTCCACGCTTTATCTGGACTCCGGACGCTTCTTTGTCCCGTTGGTTCAGTCAGCATCGAAGCAAAGGGACACTTCTGCCCCCTACCCTAATGGAGTCGGACGCTTCTTGTTCCGAATGTGCTGGCTCAGCAATGTCAATAAAATTTAACAAGCTTCCCATTTACCATTTGCGGAATCTTCAGCGCGCGCTTCGCGTTTTCTTTTCCTCCTTTCCCTTCTCCGCTCAAAGGATAATCACTTTTATTGTCCCGCCTTCCTCTTCGACCCTTCCTCCGCGTCTCAGCTCTACTTCCTGTTTCGTCGTTCCACCTCTCTATCTTTCTTTCTTTCTTCTTTTTTCGTTGGCGTCGAGAACGATGACACTGTTATTTCAGAAATTCCTCGGGTCGGATATTGGCACTGTAGAGGAGAAAAATTAACAGTTCAAGCGAATAAAGGGGGTGTCTTTTCAGAGTTAAATGTTGCTTCCGTTCGAAGTTACGGCATCGTGTGTTACTTCGCGACGAACAGCCAGTAGATACGAACACGTCCTCTAGCAATCGTAACTTCGCTGAAAATTTATTATCCCCCTTATATAATTTCCACGTTTCTACTTAAGTAGTAGTAGAAGTATGCACCAGCTGTACTTGCCGGAGGTAATTAGTCTGTCGGTTCTTTTTTATCGGGCGACGTTGCAATTATCGTTGCGATCGTGCCCCTAGTGTCCATTTTTGTGGGAAACGCTGGCGAAGAACGGGATAGGCTATTCCTGAAAAACGATTTAATCAACAGCGAGACAGACGCGGAACGAACTATATAACTTACACTGACTGCTCATTTTACTGTCGGGAGGCGTAAATCTTTCTTTATCTTGAGTACCTTGGTTCGGGGGCATTATGAAGCCACCGTGTTGCAAATTTTTGAGACTACTGCTAATTGAAATTTTAATTAACGAAGAAACGTGTCTATATGTTAGAATATGTATATAGAAGTTTTCATTTTAGTTGAGATAAAGATCAGAACAGGGTGTTCGACGACAAGTGTCACAAATTTTAAGAAGTGATTATGCATGTCAAAATAGGACAATAATCAGCTATCAATAATCAATAATCTGTTTCTGAGTTAATAATTGATGCCAAAGTGACTAAAATTCGAGTTAAGTTTGTCTGACTTGGGACTTATTCTACTGTAGATGTGCATCAGACCAGTCGCAGCAAAGTAAGGAGAATAAGTCTCGAGTCAGACAAATATCAGATGTTTTTAGTATTTCATGCTCTTTTAAAAGTGAAAACGAATTGTTGTATTTCATTTTTTAAAGCTATGACTAACGTTCAGTGTTAACTACTGTCCAATATTAAATACACTTACATTATTCATAATGAAATAAAGTTGATCCATCGTTTCGACCACATTGCATACGATGACACCAAGGTGTCATGTTCCTCGCGCGTGTTTACACGCGTACCATCGGCATGCTTGGTACGAGTTCGCTCCTCTCGCGGCGAAAGAAACGCGAGAAAACGCTCGCACCCGTCGATCCGCGGATCGCTAATCGGTCCGTTCGCGAAACCAGTTTCTCCGAGTTCGCTTCGGGGACATCTTCTTAGGCGGATGCTACCATCGTTCGCCACCGTGGCGTCCACCTCTACCCAATTATTGACCCGTCAGACGCATCAGAGGAACGGCGGATGGCAGCGACTCGCGTTCGTTTCGTTCCATTCGAACGATCCACCTTTCTTATACACGAGGAAATCGAAGCCGAACGAATCGATTCGATCTGTTCGGCGCGAACAGCTGGCTGAATTGCTTATTGATGTCGACGCAAGAAGCACGGTGTATAGTTAGGATTCTCGGTTGTTAATTTTCTTCTGGGAAAATGCTGACATTGTGGACAGGAATGAGACAAAAATACGATGCAAGAAGCGTGTTTGATAGTTGGAATTCTTGGTTGCTTTGTTTCGGTTTGCGAGATCGTCGTGCTGTAAATGGATACTGAGAAAAATGAGGGTGGGAGACGATTATATGAAACGTTGTGAACCCTAAAATGGTTAAACGTAATGATACACAATTTGAAGTTTTTACTTGTTAAAAGTTTCTAAAATCGGTTAATGGATTAAGAGCTCGTTTTCATCCCATCAGAAGCGTAACTAAACGTAAATGGGACAATAGAAATAGCATCCAATTTGTAGCGAGTAACTACTGACAACAGGTATATCTATATACTTCTCCCTTTCCTATTACGAAAAGCCTAGAATTCCAAGAAACAATTCCACCGTGGAAACGAAGTTATTTAATCTCTGAATGAAATCACCTAAAAATTTCGCACTTTACGATCGAACATTATCCTTCATCGAACCGTCCAGTCACCTGGGACAGAAGTATTTCATGAAAAAGAACTTAATAGCTCAATTTACGAGAGGCGAATCGTTACCAAGTGATCGCAATTTTCAGTTGCTATTACGCTGAGGGAAAGAATACTCGTTTGGAGCGTTTCTCTGCGGTTACCAGTGGCGTTGATCGGAATAGACGCATTAATCATTCGTGTCCCTCAAAGGAACCAATCAGGCCGCGCTTGTTGCGCGTGGTTTCAATTAAACATGGTAAATTGCAGCGCGCTTCATTTACAATTAACCGCGGCTTCTTAAGGTCGGCTGCCGGTGACTGAGTTACACATACGCAATCAACGCTCATAATCACTGCCCACGGTACCTGGTATCCCGTTAATGAGCTCTACGTACTGTTACTTCATCAACTTCTCATCGTAATTGTAAATGGGCCCTTAA
This sequence comes from Calliopsis andreniformis, assembly GCF_051401765.1. NCBI lineage: Eukaryota > Metazoa > Arthropoda > Insecta > Hymenoptera > Andrenidae > Calliopsis > Calliopsis andreniformis. The sequence continues at coordinate 8,172,853 of NC_135063.1, forward strand.
TCCTCTGGTATCGCGGCTGAAGCAGCCGCCGGCGCGCTCCCACTTGCTCGTCTCTCTACTAACAAGAATTTTTAATGAAAACACTTGTGCCTTGGCAACACGTCTGCTTGTAGTCTAAGGTAATGTTTCATTTCAGTCGTTAACGTCCCGCCCTCTTCGCCTGATCATTTGTGGACATATCAATTCGTTAATTGTCGATGATAAGGCCTCTCGTAATCATTCATCATTGGATTAATCGATTGAATCGTGCTAATGTATGTTATTGCCTTTCAGGCGCCTGAAACTTCTTTTCGTTGTTTCTCAGTGGCTCTCTTTCGCGACTCTTTTTGTTTAGGACCTGAGTGAAATTTAAAGAGGGGATTCCTGTTTTGCGTCGTAAGAATTTTTATGTGTTTATTAGTTGGTGAGTAGGTACTTATATTTTTTTAGGAACATGTTAATATATTTCCAAGTCGACTTGTCTTAAATTGTATTAAGTAAGTGCTTTTTTTGAAGCATATATTTTAGGTTTAATGAGTTAATCGTGACTATGAATTAAATTTTAGGTACCTTGATAAGTAGGTTCAGACTGGTGACTGATCAGACTTCTATAAGTATATTTCAAACTTCCATAATACCCTTAAAAAACCACAAACATTTTCAAAATCACCTCTCAACTCTCAAAATAGCAAAGATGAAATCACACAAAAGACAATCTAGCGCACAGGGGCGAGCCCCTTAATGACAAGACTGGATAGAAAACGTTACATACACCACAGATGTACGAACCATTTTCCACGCAAATGCTTCACAAGTCACGACTTCACTAAAAAGTAGAATTAACCTCATCGCTCAATCATACGGGAGAACCAAAGGAACCCATCAAATGCAGGACTGTCACCACCGCAGGGTAGTGAACACCTCCAGCAACAGATGCAATTCGAAACTTGCAATTTCCTACATCAATGGAACCGGTGGATTCAGCGAACTATCTAACCGTACCCTAAGCGTATCCTATAAAGGTGTTATTTTCCTTTTTATCCCGCGACATGTTCCATTAAGCTCGAGCTTTCTTTCTTACGGCATCGACAAGGAGGCAGAGGCGCGTTTGAGGCTGGCTTCAGAGGGCACGTAAGTACTCCGAGTACTCATCGGCACGTACGTGAGCGTATGTTGGCACGTACGTGCCGTTAAGAAACTTCCTTTCCCGGATTGCTGGCCTGCTGTCACGTGCAAACCATCCTGGCCAACATTGTTACATTCTCGTTGCATTCTTTCGCCGAATCCGCGGCTCCTCGAACGCTTCGTCGAAGGATATTCCCCCGACGGACAGTGTTACGAAAGGGGGAGAGACAAAGAGAGAGGAATCGCTACGTGTTCCTGATTTTATCGGGGCACGGACAGGAAAAAGTTCGGTGCAGAAGAATTCTACCGTGGCAAGCGGCGTTCACGGATAGAAGTGCAGATGCTCGCCGCGAAATCCGCCGATCGTTTGCAATCCGTGGACCCTAAACACCGCGAATCATTCGCAGTTATCTCGCTACAGGATCGCGGAAGCTAGATTCGCGTAAATACTGACCACGCGTGCTTGATAAGCCATTAGCGGGAACACCTGATGCTGAGGCTTCGTTGCTTGACTTGGTACATGTCTTGCGTATACTTTCATTCCCTATGCACGGAAGTTTTGAACTCTTGAACTTTTAAATTTTTGAATTGTTGAATTTTTAAATTTATGAATTTTTGAATTTTTGAATTTCCAGATTTTTAAGTTATTCAGTTCTTCCGTTACCGAATTTTTAAATTTTCATTTTATGAAGTTGTCAAATTTTCGACGTGCGAATTTATCAAATTTTTTAATTTTCATGGTATCGAATCATCAGATCTAGAGACATGAAGGATACCCTCATTTTTCAAAATTACAACAAGAAAGAAGAGATTAGATTGTTCATATCCGTTACTTAAAAGACCTATTATCTTCTTAATGGAGCTGTCTATGTAGCGAACACATTCTTTCTTCTCAAAGTTAACATATGCAAACAACTGTTGCATACAAATTGTCTGATTTACCAAATACGACCAGCCTCATTTACACGCAATCGTAGGTATTCACAATTAAAAGAAGAAACACAATATACTATAATTATTTAGGCCTATTCCTAACAGAAACAAAAACTGCTCAATTAGATCCTAACATCAAGTAGCTCACAAATTTGTTCACGGTGAATTATTAAGTACACGCTAGAATTCCAAGGATGTTTTACTTTTTCTGTCGAATGAACAGATGAAACAAAAATAATTCATAATTAATAGATCCAACCCAGGTGAATGAAACTGTAACTAACTATATTCCTCTTCGATTGGATTATTATAATTATATTCCTTCATCTTCTGAGCAACATTCCCGAATGTTTATCTTCTACAAGCACCGATACAGAAATAATTGAAAAGTCTTTGATAGAAATCGTGTGTCAGAATGGCGATCGCAACACGAAGTATCTCTCGCTGCGACGCGTTATTAAATGAGCCAGTCCTGTCGAGAGACAAAGGACGATTAATTAGAACGGGCGTATCATTAAATTACACGCTGTCGCGTAGCTGGTTACGGACGTATCTCCATATTTCAAAGTGGTCCGATAGTTAGCTACGATGCCTTGCACCATCGGCGTACCTATCCACGTCTAAAGTGCGCCCTCTCATTATAAGGTAGCTCCACTTATCTCGATGACGCAGCTCTCTTTTTTAATCGACCACTAACCGATCGATCGACTCGCGCGAATCACGGTAGAACACTTTGTGACTAGGTAGCCGGTCATCGACGCCTCGCGCTCCAGCAATTTGTTTAATCAGCGCCCGTAGATTAATGACCGTCGGGTCAACTCTCCTCACTTTTGTTCTCCTTCCTCCTCCATCTGCTCCCCCCTCCATTCGCGAGTGAAATTACTGATTTACGATTACATTTATTACGTCAATCTTTCACGCGTAATTGCCGATTCCGGGGATAACGAGCCCGTGGAACTTTTACTACGCGAAAATTCCTTGGCGGCATCGAAATTAGGTAGTTATGAGGCTCTCGTGTAAAGTGTAACTAAATGAAGCTTTCAGGTTTTTCTTATCGGCCTATGAGTATCGTAGTGTTTGTAAAGGCACTGCGTTTCTGAGACTAACAAGCGATTAGAGAATGTTACTGATGAAGGAATGCGTGTCTGCGGGTTCTTCGGCTGCTGATGACGATTATCCTTTTGAGAGGTTTTTAGAAGCTTTTTTGATGAATTTTTGCATCCATACTAATGGAGCCTTTTATATCTTGTGTTTCATAGGAGAATATGCTCGTATTATTTTTAAGATACATGTTGTTTTTCTGATAATAATTCTTACTATGATAGTCATTCTACGTGTGACAGGCATTCATGACCTTTACCTTGGCAAAGAAGTGTTTCCAAGCCTATGTTTAGAAGAGTAACATATGCTACCAAATTGGAACCACCTACCTCAATATTATCTTCTATATTTCTGAACTCCATTACTACCTACGTCCACTTCACTTACTTTCCTAAAAGTAAGACAATAAGTGCTGAAAGATGGCAATAAAACTAGTAACAGGAAATGAGAGAAATCTAAAAACCAGGTCCCAACAAGTCTTTAGCAAGTACCGATCCACAATCTCTGAGACTCTTCACCCAGCATCCATGCTGTCGTTACGAGCAAAATGAGCGACCGTCAAGAATGCGTTCGCTTCCAGCGAAATGGAAACACATTGTCGGTACCCCGTAGTTTCTTGCATTCAGAAATACTTCCTACATACGATTGGATATCACCAGGCCGCAGACCGCACAACGGCCGCGATAATAATTCCCGTATCGGATAATAGGTCGATTTAGCAAAGGACCTGCCACCCGTGCCACAGTAGCGTAATAGATAACGCGATACGAAATGATAACGGGGGACACACGGCAATAATTTAGCCGCCCCTTATAGCACCGTAACCGCGTACCGTTTATTACTATCGCCCCGTTTATCTTGCGAACGAGAAGCCCGCGGACTTATCGTTTCAGAAACGTTCCTACTGCCGACGGAGAGATCCTATCTGTCTCGCGAACTCCTTTTTTTTCCCTCCCCCTTCCTCCCCGTTTCCTTGAACCGCCTCTACTGTGCAACCGATTCTTTCTTCGAATCTTTTATCCGGTATATTTATGCGCGATCATGGTTATTGTTGCGTTTCCAGGTGGCAGCGCCGTATCTAAGTCCACGGGATTTTTCCTCGCAGCGATAATGCAAAAGGTCTGTCGAAGAACTAACGAGACTGATAGCGTAGAAATCTGTGTCGTCAAGTTATCTACCAATCGACCATATCTCCTTCAAAGTGGTTCCCTTGGGAAGCCATGGGCTAGACGGGATGTTCTTACTCGTAGATGCAGTGCTGAGAGACTTTAGCCGACAGTGGCTGGAGTTGGTCGGTTAGGGGCTTTCGAATATTGTTTAGAGCTCTCCAATGGCGATCTTTATGTTGGTTTTTTAGTTTTGGAGGAGGTAATTGTTACATGGCTTTGGATCAGAGGAGTAGGAAGACTGTGGGGCTATGAGTAGTTTTTGGTCAGAAATTTGTTTACTCAGAGTGCAGTGTAACAGTGAATTTATGAATCGAAAATTAGAATGCCAGGTTTGAATGATTTTCTCTGAATAGTTCGACGTTAGTATTGTATGTACAAATTGTGTCAGTAAAAAATACACGCACACAAATAGGTAGCAGCATGAATGATTTCAAATAATATTTCTGTTTTTCATTTCAAATGCGTACTTACTCCTTCAAGTTGTGTTACTTTTGAAATACATCTACGATACAATTTAATTTATTCTTACACAGTATTGTCATCTTTTCTAATAAATCAGTCTAGCAACTTTTGTGGCAGATCACGTATCTAAGGCAATTTGTATTTTAAACAGACAGTTATGTTGGGTATATCTATCCGTGAGTCTCATCCTAAAATATGCTAGTTGGTTTACATGGAATTCCGATGTCCTGCAACATGTACGTACGTTCACGAAATGGTTACGAGCTTGCTCGTCGAGCCGACGGACGCTGACGTTCGTCAGGTATCGACGACTGAATCGAACACCTGATTAGCAATTAAATTGCTGGTGTAAGGGGACGCAGAATTATCTATGAACACATGATCGTATGGTGAGTCAGGTGCGAAGTATTCTATTATAATTTTTAGTCACGCGAGCGTGGCGAAATTCTCGAGTCGGGGAATTCAATAAATTCGCCGGATGTTCCTGGATATAAATCACTGCACAGTTTTTTTCGCTGTAAAGTGTTATTGCTCAGAAAGCTGATTCGAGGGGGGAAAGTCGGGTTAGGATTGAAGTAGTTGTCTGTGGTAAGTGTAATGTTACGTAGAAATAGGAATGGATTGAGATTGCTATTGGTTGACCGATGATTGAATTTTGAATTTTGATAGAGTATTGCGCTATCTTTCATTTTTATAGTTTTTTAGTTTGCGAGAGGAATCGTCATCTTATACGTACACTTTTCCTAACAGTTTCTATTCAATATATCATTTCCAAGGTAATGTTTGCCTTTTATTGGGATTATAAATCATCATTTTTTTTTCTTAACTATAATAAAATTGATTCTTATCTGAGGATATTAATAGATTATTTTCATTGTATTTATTAGAATGATTTTTTATTTCATTTTATTATCCAATAGACGTATAGTCAATTTTACGCATATCAAGTTAATATCATTCATTATAGCTTTTATGAATCGATTCTGTTTTCCTTAGGCCTAAATTGCGGATCCGTCGGAAGCTATTCGCATGTGATTGATGTGATTCATTATTGAATCCTGCTTCAAAATTATGTTTAACGTAGCAGCCAATGCTGACAAACATCAACTAATGTGTTTCTTCAAATTTTGCCTTCTCTAAATTGAGTTTCATTTGCGTCTACGAATAAAACGGTACAGCATCTAATACATAGTGCTACACAGCGTAAAAAGTGCCTAGAATTCAATCAATAACTTTATTTGCAATAGTCTGCAATTTAAGTTGAATTTAAATGCTTCTTATTATCGTTTGTTGTAGAATTCTCTATTGTTCTTCTAGTAAAAAAAAATTATAGGCATATCTACGAAAATGTAACTTATTCTGCTGAAGACGAAATAACGAGAGTTATGCTCCCCGTGAATAATGTATATGTATATGTCACCGTATTTTTGTGTGAGTAGAGAAGTGATTCGGTAGTATATCGTATTTTACGTAATTCATGAACAATAAATAAGGGTATCTATCTGTCATTTATGACCGTATGCCACGAGATTCTTCGCGTAGAATAGCTTCCATAATCCATTCGCAGGTAAAACCATGAAGTTTGCATGCAGAAGCAAGAATAACTCACTTCTACGATAATGGACAAACTTTACTCGGACAAGTATGCCTTGTAGTTTAGCCGTGCTATGTGCTACTTGTCATTCCCAAGAGTTTCCTACCAAGTTTCTTCATTTAATTATCAGTCATTTACATTAAGACACAGGTTTTTATGTCTCCATTAGCAGTTTTAGGATGTTGTCACTGAAAATTATTGATATTGTTATGGTGCTCGTTTCGTACTTGGAATTATATATTATTAAGGTACTATAAGTTATACGAAGTCTGCAGAAATATATATGATACATAATACTGTTGGATTTCCGGGTGAGAAGCTCCATAGACCGATTATACTTTAAAATATAATACATTTCGGTGACGGTTCTATTTACAACCCTGGTTACAACTAAATATTAAACTAATTGATGTGACGACACGTAGTAAGTGTAAGTGGGATATACAAATGTGGGATGAATGAGTTTGAGTTTGATCTAAATGTTAGTGTAGAGTGTAGTAGAATTTAGTTTTAATGTCTAAGGATCTGCTTTTATGTAGACTACTGAGTATAGTAGGAAGAGGATGACCAGAATTCTTAGATAACTCTGAGTAAGAACGATGAATTTGTACTTTGGTACAGAAAGTGAAAGTAAGAGTGACCAGAAGTGCTCATCAATGACGCAGAGCTAACAGAATGTTAGTTATCCAGCAATACATTATCACTTAAAATTATTACTCTCAAATACTGTAACATGGCTCGACTTCTAAAAAAAGCGAACACCTTGCAATTAAAAACCGCAAAGAAGCCTAAAAGGATACCACAGCAGAAAAGCACTTCAATAAAACCAGACTTAATCTCAGTTTCCCCGAACCGTGCCTCTAAGAAGTCGCCATTAAATCAATTTATCGACTCCCAGCGTCTCCCCTTGCAAATAATTCTCATCGAGAAATTAACCGATCCTATCCATTCCTGAACGTTACATTGTAGCAATCGGTCCTGTCCCCCGCGGTGTCACGTTTTGCACGCGAGACGATTCGTGCGTGCACACGCGACTCGTCGCCAAAGCAGGGCGCATCCTTCAGGTAGCCTCGTGTTTGCTCAAGTACGTCCCTACTGGCTCGGCATCGGTATCATTACTCGTAGCGGTAGGTGGGCCAAACGGCGAGCCAGCCGTGGCTGCTTCCATTTGCCGTCTAACCCGAGCAGAGAGAGCCAATCCATCACGATGAACGCAATCAGCAGCTGCTCCATCTCGGCCCGTTGCGTGTACCATCGTCGATGGTTTTTAGGCTGCCGCGGTGGCCGTCGTCGTTATCGATATCATTACACGAGCCCTAGGTGGCCGACGCGGGCATCTAGATCTAGGAATCGAGCGACAGGGAACGCTCCTCGCCTGCTTTTCTTGCGATCGCTCTCGCAGCTTCTCGCAATCCATCATACCATGGATGCATGCAATCATCGACTACGCTCCGCGAACGCGGCTCCTCTCTGTTATTTCCTTTCCCCCTGGGCTCCCATCCGCCCCACCATCGCCCGCCAAATGCATCCATTTCGTTCCCCGGCCATTTTCAAATCGTCTCATTTCCGTTCTGTAACGACATCAAGCGCCGCCGCGTGTCTTTCCTGCCTCACGGACGCAGGAGGAGCAGGTTCTTCTGTCCCGGCTACCCGGAAGCTCTTACGATTATGAAATGAACGGAACACGCGATTCGATCGTAGAATTATCGGACGATGCACGTTCGACCGCATCTTTATGGCCATCGGTGGGCAGTTCGCAGCGCTGGTGTAATTTGGAACAGAAATGTTTGACGTTAAATGTTTGCCCTTTCCGGGTTCGATATTTCTTCTTGATATTCGGGGTTCCGGTTGCACACTCGTAAGGAGAAACTACCTGTTCGTTTAACAAAGTTTTTATTCGACTGCTGGTGTCAGATGGGATCAAGGATCAAGCACAATGTTTTTGTGCTGCTACTGTAGATTCATTATCGGTGGAATTTGTTGGTTCTGCCGGGTTAAATTTCGATGGGTAATTGGAAAGTATTTTATGGGTGTGATATGAAATTTCTTTTGTTTTTATTTTTTGATTTGGTTATCGCGTGTTTATATTATTTATGACTGTAAAAATATAGAGAGAATATGTATTTCATTATGACAAGCCTATGGATCGAATTGCACGATTTGTAATATTGGCTTCTGATAAAAGGCTTGGTAGTATCACAAAAATTCTATTCTATAAATATACTATCAAAGATCCAGTTTCTGAGTTTAAGTCCAGTTTAAGAGTAAGAAGTATGATTTTTTTAACGTATTCACGAAAAATTAATCAAATCCAAAAAATTGTTTATTAGCCATATAAATCTTTGTGTGATCTTCAATTCATTATAGAAAAAAGTGCGAAAGTAACAATAATAATTAAATCATAATTTAGTTCTTAAAGTAAACCATGTAAAGCATTAGTTGATCACTTAAACTATGTCTCACTACCAACTATTAAATTTCACATATAAGTATCAAAATGGGTAACAATTATTTACTAATTCTTTGGAACAAATTTTTATGAAAATAAATTTCATATATGTATCTAAATACGAAACTGATCAGAAATTGCATTCTGACGAACA